>NC_058080.1:125427337-125520981 GCF_014858855.1 Bufo gargarizans
GTCTGGGATCCAAATGTCTAAAAATGCCCTCCTAAAAGGAATTTGGGCCGCTTTGCGCATCTAGGCAGCAAAAAAGTGTGACACATCTGGTATCGCCGTACTCAGGAGAAGTTGGGGAATGTGTTTTGGGGTGTCATTTTACATATACCCATGCTGGGTGAGAGAAATATCTTGGTCAAATGCCAACTTTGTATAAAAAAAATGGGAAAAGCTGTCTTTTGCAGAGATATTTCTCTCACCCAGCATGGGTATATGTAAAATGACACCCGAAAACACATTCCCCAACTTCTCCTGAGTACGGGGTATTTATACTTCCCTGGCATTTTAGGGGCCCTAAAGCGTGAGAAGAAGTCTGGAATATAAATGTCTAAAAAAATTTACGCATTTGGATTCCGTGAGGGGTATGGTGAGTTCATGTAAGATTTTATTTTTTGACAAGTTAGTGGAATATGAGACTGTGGCGAAACCAACCTCGCCACTGGGTTTTGGAGAGGGCTGTTTAAAAGCCTCTTGCCTCAGGATTATGGCCCATAGTAACTTTAAAGGAGAAAACAGACCGGCCGCACAGCTTAAATCTGTCTGTAGAATTGTATTTTATGTTATTATGCGTTCAGTTAAATTGTATGTTATGTGAGGGCACCCAGATAGCTAATATTATTGTATTCGTGTATTCTGAGTGCCATTCACCTAATGATATGCACTCAGACTTGAGCTATCTGGGGATATGTTAAATGTCTGTGTTTGCTGTGGGGGTGTGCCATTGTGTGTTTAAATGGTGATGTCTGTCCTGTTGTATCCACATGTGTATTGGTGATCTCCCCTTTGTCCTGAGAGATAATTGGATTTTCTTCGGTCGTCTCCCAGGCAGAGAGGAGGAAACCATGATGCATTGTGGGGATATGTTGTATCTGTCCTGTGTCGCAGTCTCCCTTCTGGTCCTCTAGGGGGCGGGAACGATTGGTTGCTGTATTTACATTGTGTGTGTTGTGAATTACTGATTGGTTGGATTTCAAAACCCTGTGGGCAGTACTATGTTTGGTTTTTATCAATAAAAGAGGCTGTACTTGAAGTACAGGCAGACCACTGTTTGACCCTCAAGACGGAGCCTTGTCTCGTTATTGGGGGGATTCCCTGTATGCTGTTAGAGACTGATTGCCAGGAGTGTAAGCCGATTGGATGCTTTTCCTGTTCGTCTGCTGACAGCTATTTGCGAGGTTCCAGTTTGGAGTGCTATTTTGTATCCAGTTCGGGAGGTTGGTGTTCTGCAGTAGCTGTGCCTGCATCTCGGAAAGGGGCATATCGCCTAAACGGATTTTAACCCCTTGTCTGCTGAAACGGTCCGTTACATTGGTGGCAAGCAGCGGGATCGTTCCTACAGCCAGAAGGTCAGCTACAGGAGACACCATTTCTTTGGATTTTACAACTTAAGGGCAACGCATGTCTCAGTACAGCGACCCTAAAAGCACCAGGATGGAACCAGCAGTGGAGTACAGATACTCTGTGGAGGAATTTGACCGTATGATGTGGTTGCGGCTGAACTTCTTCGGACCCAATCCAGCTGAGAAATACGTGAAGTTCGTGAGGAGTCTAGTGTCTAAGACCCTACTATACCGGGCAGAAGGTGACGGTCAGCTGCCACGTTGGGTGGACCTCCATCGGAAGTTACGGTTGCGGGACAGTGGGAGCCCAGTCTCCATTCCCCAGCGGCAGTGTGAAGTGCAGGGAGAGGAGAGCAGCGGCCTCCCTCCCCAGCGGCAGGCTGAGTTACAGGGGGCAGAGGTAGTTGTTCCTGCCCCCCAGCAGCAGCATGATTTTTTGGGAATTGGGAGCCGAGTCTCCATTCCCCAGCGGCAGACGGAGTTACAGGGGGCAGAGACAGTCGGTCCTGTCCCCCAGCGGCAGAGTGTCCTACAGGGAATAGAGAGCCCAGTCTCCTTTCCCCAGCAGCAGGACACTGTATTGGGAGCGGAGGCGGTCGGTCGCCCTCCCCAGCGGCTGGAAGTATGTATGGGAGAGGAGCTTGTTACCACCTCTCCCCAGCGGCAGCTTAACGCACCAGGGGGAGACAGTAATCCCCACAACAGGGCAGATGGGACCGTGGTCTCTGCACTTACAGCACCTTGCTGCACTAATTTGGGGTTAAGCAGTGTCATAATACTGGTTGTGTTTGTAGTGAGGAGCGGCATAGGTGATATTCAAATTCGCAATATTTCTTGAATTTTTGGCTGAATATTCGCCATAAATTAGCAAATTCAAGAATTTGTGATCTCCAGTCATTGTTTATTTGATAGCAAAAATCGGCAACTTTATATATTCGCTTTAAATTTGCGATAAATTTGCAATTAGAATATTCAACACTATTTGCGAACACGAATATATATCACTATATTCAAAATATTTGCAAATTCTCGAAGAGGCGATATTCGCGATTGAAATTTGCGATTCGAATATTCGCGCTCAACACTAGTTGTTTGCATTATTTTTATAAATAGGTCATTCCAAGAATCCTTGATTCTGTTATTGGGGTGAAATTGCAGCCTGATACTACAGATTTTAGGGTTTTTAGGTTCTTTTATACGTACAGTAGGTAAATCCCTTAATCCCTAATTGTTTAATTGGGGTGAAATTGCGGCCTGATACTACAGATTTTAGGGTTTTTAGGTTCTTTTATACATACAGTAGGTAAATCCCTTAATCCCTAATTGTTTCATTGGCATTGTAAAATAAACAGTGACATCAACACAAACTTACTGCCTGAACAAGGAATATTTTCCAACCGTGCTGTAAGCCACCAAACTGATACCGGATAACAGTGCTTCCCAGCTCTGGACTCCAAACACGCCTCCTGGATTCTTCTGCAGGGCACCAAAAAATCATACCATAGTGAAGCACTTCGGATACAGATAAAACAACTTGTGGTTTATTATACTCACAAACGAGGGGCCCCTGACGAAGCTTGAGTGCGAAACCCGGGCAGCGGAGTGTTACTACTAGGATTTTATACATGCTATGAATTTTAGCTAGTTTGTGAGTATAATAAACCACAAGTTGTTTTATCTTTATCCGAAGTGCTTCACTATGGTATGATTTCTTGGTGCCCTGCAGAAGAATCCAGGAGGCGTGTTTGGAGTCCAGAGCTGGGAAGCGCTGTTATCCGGTATCAATTTGGTGGCTTACAGCACGGTTGGAAAATATTCCTTGTTCAGGCAGCGCGGTTCTTTATTTTAACGCATTGGAAACTAGAGTGAATTGACCCACAACACTACAAGGACCTGCAGCGCAAGTACTCAATAGTATCTAAATAAAAGAATTATGTGACTGACTTTCTTTTATCAAACACAAACTTACTGCTGACACCCTCTCCGCTGTGTCATGGGGCCACTACTTGTGTCATCGTGTAACAGAACAGGTTCTGTACAAATCTATGTGGAATCAGCTGACGATGGTGTAAAAGGAGTGCGCTCTGTCACTCTATAGTAGAATCTTGGGCCACTGCACGGTTCTTTATACCTGGCGCTAGCATTGACCTGTAAGACTGAGTTCACACTTGAGTTTTTTTGGTCAGTTTTGGCCCTGTAATTGAAGTGTGAAGTGATTCTAAGGCATCATGCACACGGCCGTTGTGCGGCAGTGGTTGCATTGCGGCCCGCAAACGGTGGGTCGGCAATCTACGGCCGCCGGCCTCGTAGACCCCGCATCAAGGATGCAGACCCATTCACTTAAATGGATATGCAATTCCGGAGATGCGGAAAGGAGTCACGGAACGAAACACCGGAAGCACTACGGAGTGCTTCCGTGGTGTTTCTTTCCGTGGTTCAGCACTGCAAAAATGTCATATTTTTTCACCGTGCGGACATACCACGGACCCATTCAAGTTGAATGGGTCCAGCCTGCTGCACGGATGTTGCCCGTGCATTGGTGACCGCAATTGCGGTCCCCAATGCACGGAGCGGCTGCACTACGGCCGGTTGCTTGAGGCCTAAGAGTGATGCCTGTCATATGCGTGTCATACTGGCTCACAGCAACTGTTTCACAACCACAGTGGACTAGCTATGCATGTTCCTGCAAGGCATCGTGTTGTACACAGATATACAGGCTCTCAGCAGCCGGGAAATAGCCGATTTTTCACACTCTTCCTCAAATAAATTTGTATCGAATTAAAATTTTGGGGAAAATTCAGCGAAGTGTTCAAATCGATGTGTCTTTAAAATCTTTTTAAAATAGGAATCCAGATTCAGGTTTGGTATCAGCTGGCACTTTGGTACCAAACCCAACTTTTGAGATAGAAATGGCCAATTAATTCACTGATGTCTTGCACGACTTCAGGCATTAAGAATTTTGCCCACGCATAGTCTATACAATTTAATACTGTAAGGAGCCAGCATTAAAATCCAAGTTTTTGAACGAATCAACTTCGGATCTAGTCAGCACCAAATCAGGATCTCAAAAACCCTTAATATATTAGGTTTGAATTCCTTCATATCCTTCTGAGATGAAGCAGAACCAAGTCTCTAACAAACCACTAAATGCTCCGGTAGTTTTATTTGCATCTTTATCTATATTAACCACTTAAGGACCACAGGTTTATACCCCCCTAGTGACCAGGCCCTTTTTTACAAATCGGCACTCCACAACTTTAGCGGTTTATTGCTCGGTCATGCAACTTACCACCCAAATGAATTTTACCTCCTTTTCTTCTCACTAATAGAGCTTTAATTTGGTGGTATTTCATTGCTGCTGACATTTTTACTTTTTTTGTTATTAATCGAAATTTAACGATTTTTTTTGCCAAAAAATGACATTTTTCACTTTCAGTTGCACAATTTTGCAAAAAAAACGACATCCATATATAAATTTTTTGCTAACTTTATTGTCCTACATGTCTTTGATAAAAAAAATATGTTTGGGTAAAAAAAAAAAAAATGGTTTGGGTAAAAGTTATAGCGTTTACAAACTATGGTACAAAAATGTGAATTTCCGCTTTTTGAAGCAGCTCTGACTTTCTGAGCACCTGTCATGTTTCCTGAGGTTCTACAATGCCCAGACAGTAGAAAACCCCCACAAATGACCCCATTTCGGAAAGTAGACACCCTAAGGTATTCGCTGATGGGCATAGTGAGTTCATAGAACTTTTTATTTTTTGTCACAAGCCAGCGGAAAATGATGATTTTTTATTTATTTATTTTTCTTACAAAGTCTCATATTCCACTAACTTGTGACAAAAAACAAAACTTCCATGAACTCACTATGCCCATCACAAAATACCTTGGGGGTGTCTTCTTTCCAAAATGGGGTCACTTATGGGGTAGTTATACTGCCCTGGCATTCTAGGGACCCAGATACGTGAGAAGAAGTTTGAAATCAAAATCTGTAAAAAATGACCGGTGAAATCCGAAAGGTGCTCTTTGGAATGTGTGCCACTTTGCCCACCTAGGCTGCAAAAAAGTGTCACACATCTGGTATCGCCGTACTCAGGAGAAGTTGGGGAATGTGTTTTGGGGTGTCATTTTACATATACCCATGCTGGGTGAGATAAATATCTTGGTCAAATGCCAACTTTGTATAAAAAAATGGGAAAAGTTGTCTTTTGACGAGATATTTATCTCACCCAGCATGGGTATATGTAAAATGACACCCCAAAACACATTGCCCAACTTCTCCTGAGTACGGCGATACCAGATGTGTGACACTTTTTTGCAGCCTAGATGCGCAAAGGGGCCCACATTCCAAAGAGCACCTTTAGGATTTCACCGGCCATTTTTTTACAGATTTTGATTTCAAACTACTTACCACACATTTGGGCCCCTAGAATGCCAGGGCAGCATAACTACCCGACAAGTGACCCCATTTTGGAAAGAAGACACCCTAAGGTATTTCGTGAGGGGTATGGTGAGTTTATGGAATTTTTTATTTTTTGTCACAAGTTAGTGGAATATGAGACTTTGTAAGAAAAAAAAGAATAAAAAAAAAATCATCAGTTTCCGCTAACTTGGGACAAAAAATAAAAAATTCTAGGAACTCGACATACCCCTCATGGAATACCTTGGGGTGTCTTCTTTCCAAAATGGGGTCACTTGTGGGGTAGTTATACTGCCCTGGCATTCTAGGGGCCCAAATGTGTGGTAAGTAGTTTGAAATCAAAATCTGTAAAAAATGACCTGTGAAATCCTAAAGGTGCTCTTTGGAATGTGTGCCCCTTTGCCCACCTAGGCGGCAAAAAAGTGTGACACATCTGGTATCGCCGTACTCAGGAGAAGTTGGGGAATGTGTTTTCGGGTGTCATTTTACATATACCCATGCTGGGTGAGAGAAATATCTCTGCAAAAGACAGCTTTTCCCATTTTTTTATACAAAGTTGGCATTTGACCAAGATATTTCTCTCACCCAGCATGGGTATATGTAAAATGACACCCCAAAACACATTCCCCAACTTCTCCTGAGTACGGCGATACCAGATGTGTCACACTTTTTTGCTGCCTAGATGCGCAAAGCGGCCCAAATTCCTTTTAGGAGGGCATTTTTAGACATTTGGATCCCAGACTTCTTCTCACGCTTTCGGGCCCCTAAAAAGCCAGGGCAGTATAAATACCCCACATGTGACCCCATTTTGGAAAGAAGACACCCCAAGGTATTCAATGAGGGGCATGGCGAGTTCATATAAAAAAAAAAATTGGGGCACAAGTTAGCGGAAATATTTTTATTTATTTTTTCTCACAAAGTCTCCCTTTCCGCTAACTTGCGACAAAAATGTCAATCTTTCATGGACTCAATATGTTCCTCACGGAATACCTTGGGGTGTCTTCTTTCCGAAATGGGGTCACATGTGGGGTATTTATACTTCCCTGGCATTTTAGGGGCCCTAAAGCGTGAGAAGAAGTCTGGAATATAAATGTCTAAAAAAATTTACGCATTTGGATTCCGTGAGGGGTATGGTGAGTTCATGTAAGATTTTATTTTTTGACAAGTTAGTGGAATATGAGACTGTGGCGAAACCAACCTCGCCACTGGGTTTTGGAGAGGGCTGTTTAAAAGCCTCTTGCCTCAGGATTATGGCCCATAGTAACTTTAAAGGAGAAAACAGACCGGCCGCACAGCTTAAATCTGTCTGTAGAATTGTATTTTATGTTATTATGCGTTCAGTTAAATTGTATGTTATGTGAGGGCACCCAGATAGCTAATATTATTGTATTCGTGTATTCTGAGTGCCATTCACCTAATGATATGCACTCAGACTTGAGCTATCTGGGGATATGTTAAATGTCTGTGTTTGCTGTGGGGGTGTGCCATTGTGTGTTTAAATGGTGATGTCTGTCCTGTTGTATCCACATGTGTATTGGTGATCTCCCCTTTGTCCTGAGAGATAATTGGATTTTCTTCGGTCGTCTCCCAGGCAGAGAGGAGGAAACCATGATGCATTGTGGGGATATGTTGTATCTGTCCTGTGTCGCAGTCTCCCTTCTGGTCCTCTAGGGGGCGGGAACGATTGGTTGCTGTATTTACATTGTGTGTGTTGTGAATTACTGATTGGTTGGATTTCAAAACCCTGTGGGCAGTACTATGTTTGGTTTTTATCAATAAAAGAGGCTGTACTTGAAGTACAGGCAGACCACTGTTTGACCCTCAAGACGGAGCCTTGTCTCGTTATTGGGGGGATTCCCTGTATGCTGTTAGAGACTGATTGCCAGGAGTGTAAGCCGATTGGATGCTTTTCCTGTTCGTCTGCTGACAGCTATTTGCGAGGTTCCAGTTTGGAGTGCTATTTTGTATCCAGTTCGGGAGGTTGGTGTTCTGCAGTAGCTGTGCCTGCATCTCGGAAAGGGGCATATCGCCTAAACGGATTTTAACCCCTTGTCTGCTGAAACGGTCCGTTACATTGGTGGCAAGCAGCGGGATCGTTCCTACAGCCAGAAGGTCAGCTACAGGAGACACCATTTCTTTGGATTTTACAACTTAAGGGCAACGCATGTCTCAGTACAGCGACCCTAAAAGCACCAGGATGGAACCAGCAGTGGAGTACAGATACTCTGTGGAGGAATTTGACCGTATGATGTGGTTGCGGCTGAACTTCTTCGGACCCAATCCAGCTGAGAAATACGTGAAGTTCGTGAGGAGTCTAGTGTCTAAGACCCTACTATACCGGGCAGAAGGTGACGGTCAGCTGCCACGTTGGGTGGACCTCCATCGGAAGTTACGGTTGCGGGACAGTGGGAGCCCAGTCTCCATTCCCCAGCGGCAGTGTGAAGTGCAGGGAGAGGAGAGCAGCGGCCTCCCTCCCCAGCGGCAGGCTGAGTTACAGGGGGCAGAGGTAGTTGTTCCTGCCCCCCAGCAGCAGCATGATTTTTTGGGAATTGGGAGCCGAGTCTCCATTCCCCAGCGGCAGACGGAGTTACAGGGGGCAGAGACAGTCGGTCCTGTCCCCCAGCGGCAGAGTGTCCTACAGGGAATAGAGAG
The DNA here is from genome assembly GCF_014858855.1 of Bufo gargarizans. NCBI lineage: Eukaryota > Metazoa > Chordata > Amphibia > Anura > Bufonidae > Bufo > Bufo gargarizans. Next base: position 125,435,789 of record NC_058080.1, read on the forward strand.
CCCAGTCTCCTTTCCCCAGCAGCAGGACACTGTATTGGGAGCGGAGGCGGTCGGTCGCCCTCCCCAGCGGCTGGAAGTATGTATGGGAGAGGAGCTTGTTACCACCTCTCCCCAGCGGCAGCTTAACGCACCAGGGGGAGACAGTAATCCCCACAACAGGGCAGATGGGACCGTGGTCTCTGCACTTACAGCACAGGGGGTAGGGACAGTCGGTCCTGCCCCCCAGCAACAGTGCTGTTTAGCCAAAGGGGAGACAGTCGGTTTCTCCCTCCAACAACCAGACTCCAACCAGGCTTCTTCCGTGGTAGTGCTGGCACCAGGGCAGAGTCCCGCTGATCCCTGCCCACAAAGCAACCTCCACTCCAAGCCAGGGAGCAACTCAGAGACCGGGAGTACCAGCTCCCAATATAACCTTGGTGGATTCACTGGACAGAGACAGCCTACTAAATTCAACAGGTCCAGTATTGGGTTGTGGGTGGGCTGCCAGACTAACTCAGGTACCGACCGGCGTGAGGTCAGGTATCTGGTTAGTCTTCCCTGGGGGGGGGGGAGATGTGTGGCGAAACCAACCTCGCCACTGGGTTTTGGAGAGGGCTGTTTAAAAGCCTCTTGCCTCAGGATTATGGCCCATAGTAACTTTAAAGGAGAAAACAGACCGGCCGCACAGCTTAAATCTGTTTGTAGAATTGTATTTTATGTTATTATGCGTTCGGTTAAATTGTATGTTATGTGAGGGCACCCAGATAGCTAATATTATTGTATTCGTGTATTCTGAGTGCCATTCACCTAATGATATGCACTCAGACTTGAGCTATCTGGGGATATGTTAAATGTCTGTGTTTGCTGTGGGGGTGTGCCATTGTGTGTTTAAATGGTGATGTCTGTCCTGTTGTATCCACATGTGTATTGGTGATCTCCCCTTTGTCCTGAGAGATAATTGGATTTTCTTCGGTCGTCTCCCAGGCAGAGAGGAGGAAACCATGATGCATTGTGGGGATATGTTGTATCTGTCCTGTGTCGCAGTCTCCCTTCTGGTCCTCTAGGGGGCGGGAACGATTGGTTGCTGTATTTACATTGTGTGTGTTGTGAATTACTGATTGGTTGGATTTCAAAACCCCGTGGGCAGTACTATGTTTGGTTTTTATCAATAAAAGAGGCTGTACTTGAAGTACAGGCAGACCACTGTTTGACCCTCAAGACGGAGCCTTGTCTCGTTATTGGGGGGATTCCCTGTATGCTGTTAGAGACTGATTGCCAGGAGTGTAAGCCGATTGGATGCTTTTCCTGTTCGTCTGCTGACAGCTATTTGCGAGGTTCCAGTTTGGAGTGCTATTTTGTATCCAGTTCGGGAGGTTGGTGTTCTGCAGTAGCTGTGCCTGCATCTCGGAAAGGGGCATATCGCCTAAACGGATTTTAACCCCTTGTCTGCGGAAACGGTCCGTTACAGAGACTTTGTAAGAAAAAAAAAAATATATATTTCCGCTAAATTGGGCCAAAAAAATTTCTGAATGGAGCCTTACAGGGGGGTGATCAATGACAGGGGGGTGATCAGGGAGTGTATATGGGGTGATCACCCCCCTGTCACTGATCACCCCTCTGTCATTGATCACCCCCCTGTAAGGCTCCATTCAGACGTCCATATGTTTTTTTACGGATCCACGGATACATGGATCGGATCCGCAAAACACATACGGACGTCTGAATGGAGCCTTACAGGGGGGTGATCAATGACGGAGGTGATCAGGGAGTCTATATGGGTGATCACCCACCATCTGTCATTGATCACCCCCCTGTAAGGCTCCATTCAGACATCCGTATGTGTTTTGCGGATCCGATCCATGTATCAGTGGATCCGTAAAAATCATACGGACGTCTGAATGGAGCCTTACAGGGGGGTGATCAATGACAGGGGGGTGATCAATGACAGGGGGGTGATCAAGGAGTCTATATGGGGTGATCAGTGGTTCATAAAGGGTTAATAAGTGACAGGGGGGGTGTAGTGTAGTGTAGTGGTGTTTGGTGCTACTTACAGAGCTGCCTGTGTCCTCTGGTGGTCGATCCAAACAAAAGGGACCACCAGAGGACCAGGTAGCAGGTATATTAGACGCTGTTATCAAAACAGCGTCTAATATACCTGTTAGGGGTTAAAAAAATCACATCTCCAGCCTGCCAGCGAACGATCGCCTCTGGCAGCCTGGAGATCCACTCGCTTACCTTCAGTTCCTGTGAGCGCGCGCGCCTGTGTGCGCGCGTTCACAGGAAATCTCGGCTCACGCGAGATGACGCCAATCGGCGTTAGCGTAGCCTGGGAGAGCCGCCGCAATGACGCCTTTCGGCGTTAGCGTGGCGGCAAGCGGTTAAGCTTTAGTGAAAATGACTTTCTATTATGTGGAAGGAGGTTTTTGTACGGCTCTGTATCACTGTGTGAGAGGATAGTCATAACTCTGCTGACAGTAATAATGTCCTGCATCATCTTCTGTCACTCCACTGATTGTAAGAGCAAAATATGTTCCATATCCAGATCCAGTGAACCGGTCTGGGACTCCTGTATGTCTGCTGCTTGCACCGTAGATAAGAAGCTTTGGCCGTTCTCCTCATTTCTGTTGGTACCAGACTATATTACTGTATACACCAGAACTGGCTTTACATGACATGGTGACCGTGTCTCCTGGGGACACAGAGGTATAATCTGGAGTCTGGGTCATCACAATCTGTCCACAGGATCCTGAGGATTAGAAGAGACAGATTCATTAGTGATAAATGTCTGGATCTATTCCTAGAAATCCTGATCTGATGATGGATCCCACTGGATAGATTTCTCTACACACAATCATGGAAGGATCTGAATCTCTCACCCTGAATAGAAATGAAGATGACGGCCAGGAGATAACTGCCAGAAACCATCTTGATGTTTCTGGAGCGTCAGATACAAAGTATAAGATGAGACAATGTGTAGAATGAAATATATATAGAGAGAGAGACAGGGGAGGTGACAGGAGACCCCAGAGACCGAGTAGGGAAATACTGAGACATGTAAATTCTGTGGTTATGATGTGACAATCACCGTTATGTAGTAGAGATAACTCCTATCATACATATTATTCATATCTTAGCCTTTACAAGAAAGGTTGATGAAGTAATGAACAGGGCAGGCTAGTAGTATACAAGTGCTGCTAGCCCATGGCCATAGCGGTCAGGCCTGCAGTGTAAAGTAAATGAGGTTTAACACTGACAAATGGAAGGTTATGCACATGGGAAGGAATAATGAAAGTCACCAGTACATACTAAATGGTAAAACACTGGGTAACACTAACATGGAAAAGGACTTAAAGAGGACCTAAAAACAATGTGAACTAAGTATGCTGACATGTAGAGCGGCTCCCGGGGATCTCACTGCACTTACTATTATCCCCGGGTGCCGCTCCGTTCTCCCACTATGCCCTCCGGTACCTTTGCTCTGTAAGTTATAGTAGGCGGTGTCTGCCCTTGTCCTGTGGGCGTCTCCTTCTCCTAGGATGCATCGCTGGCCAATCGCAGCGCACAGCTCACAGCCTGGGAGAAAAAAAAGGCGACACCGCCGACTATAACTTACTGAGCAAAGGTACAGGCGGGCATAACGGGAGAACGGAGCCACCCCGGGGATAATAGTAAGTGCAGTGAGATCCCCGGGCGCCGCTCTATATGTCAGCATACTTAGTTCACATTGTTTTTACAGGTGAAAGGTCCTCTTTAAGAATTTTAGTGGACAGCAAACTAAGCTGTAAAAACCAGTGTCAGGCAGCTGCTGCCAAGGCCAATAAGATTATGGTTGCATCAAAAGGGGCATAGATGCCCGTGATGAGAACATACCGTAGTCCTGCCACTTTACAAATCACTAATCAGACCACACATGGAGTACTGTGTACAGTTCTGGGCTCCTGTGAACAAGACAAACATAGCAGAGCTGGAGAGAGCTCAGAAAAGGGAAACTTTGACGGAAAATTCGATTTGTTACGAATTACTTCACAATCGCTATTCATTGTATGGAGCTGGCACAATGAATGAGAACAGCGTTCAAGCCGCCCTGTCATTTAACCCCTCAGATGCCACATTCAACGCTGATCGCAGCATCTGTGACTCATATTCAGCCTTTCAGGGGTAAATCAGGAGTTAAAAAAAATAATTATACTCACCTCATCCACTTGCTCACAGAAAGGCTGCCTGCTCCTGTCTTGATTGAAGAAAACTGCCAAAGGACCTGCGGCGAGTGTGATGACGTCACCGCGTGATGATGCTTGGTGCACATGGTGACGTCATCACGCTCACAGCAGGTCCTTTGGCAGGTTTTCTTTAATCAAGACAGGAGCGGACAGCCTCTCTGCGAGCAAGTGGATGAGGTGAGTATATATATATTTTTTTTTTCAGACACCATTTTAGGAAAAAATTATTCTATATCTCGAAACGAGAGGAATTTCCAATTTGTGACAAATACATATTTTACTGAAAATCGGATCAAAGTTAGCTCAAATATATAAATTCGTTCAACACATGATAAGATTTCTATCATCTCCACAATAGATGCTTATCACAATTATAGGGTTAATGTGTAAAATATTGTCTGAGGCTGAACCAGAGCCTTGGTTTGAATGTAAAGATACAAGACACAGGTAAGATTAGGCAGAGACACCATCTTTATGGTTCCAGATTGTCTCAGACACAGATCACTAAGAACACAGACATTTACCGTATACCACGAGAGGTCTACAAAGATTTTACTGGAGTTTGTTTATGCAAAAGAGAAACCCCAGAAGGAAACATGTTTCCACCTTGACTTACCTCTAATTTGGTTAAAGGGAACCTGTCAACTAGTGTTAAGCAAAGCATTTGAAGGTGAATTCAGTCCAAAGTTTAGGAAAACGTTCATTTGGAACAAAACAAGTTTCCTTGCTCTTCATGATAATTAATCAGCTTTTCCTAAAATGGTGGCTGCACGTGTTACAAAGTGAAAGTAAGAAGTCTGGGGACGCAAGATAACCCATAATGATGCAAAGCCAGCCAATCCGCAGATAGCCATCCCCAGTGATGTTACAGCCCTATAAAACCGTCATCCCATGCAGTCTCCGCCATTGTCATGTGAGCTGAGTGTAGGGTGACAAGCGCTCATGCGCTAGGGACAGTGTTGCTGCAAAGTGTTTTAAAAAAGAATATTGGAGAGGGAGAGTGCAAGGAGAGTGCAGGGAGACTGCAGGGAGACTGGAGGGAGACTGCAGGGAGAGTGTATAGCCATTGTGAGACAGTGACAGATCTCACACAGGTTAGAGGCAAGGAAGGGGTGGATAGTGTGATCCACACCCCTATTCCACCACAGGTGAGACCAGCTGGAGGTACTCAGGCTGGCATGAAGCACCTCCCAAGGTGTCAGTAAGGGGGGAGTGTGTTACCCGTGGACAGAGGCCTGGAGGCTCTGTGAATGTGGTCTCAGCTGTGCAAGGCTGAGGGACCAAGAGGCTGGGAGATATCCTAGGCTGACTTTGTTACAGCCTGGATGTGAACTGAACTACTGGCTAAGAAAGCCACACCTGAAAAAGTGTGTGAACTGCGAGGTATACTTTAGGTGAGTCAGGTAATTATATGTTTAGTTAGAGCCCAGCCGGGTAGGTGTTCGTTTTGTATTATGTTTTGTTTTTGCTGAGGTGCCAAATAAAAGCAATGTTTGGACCTTAAAACTTGGTGTCCGTGAAGACGTGTGTGGTTGCAACCCCTGAAAAAGAGCTAACCCCCCCACACCATGTTCATTAAGTTCTAGTGGACCCGCATTCAGAATTTATCTATTATTTTAGTGATACAGGGAAATTAGTAATTTGTGACATGTAACTGTCTGTAGTATTATCTATATTTGACATGAGTAAAAATAGGGAATGGGGTGCAAATGAACCTCCTCTTAATATCCCATTCTAGTCTCAGTGGAGAGCTCAACCTGGAGTTTTAATCCATGTTGTTTGGTGGTTGAAAGACCTGTGATGATACTCTGTGAAGTTTCTTTACTAGATGTGCAGGAACTGTGATGCTGATGATTATGTCATCACAGGTCCTGGCAGATACTCCTACCTAACCTGGGAACTACACCATCATTTGTGCAGTTCCTTTACTAGATGTACAGGACGTGTGATGACTAGAGTTGAGCGAACACCTGGATGTTCGGGTTCGAGAAGTTCGGCCGAACTTCCCGGAAATGTTCGGGTTCGGGATCCGAACCCGATCCGAACTTCGTCCCGAACCCGAACCACATTGAAGTCAATGGGGACCCGAACTTTTCGGTACTAAAAAGGCTGTAAAACAGCCCAGGAAAGGGCTAGAGGGCTGCAAAAGGCAGCAACATGTAGGTAAATCCCCCACAAACAAATGTGGATAGGGAAATGAATTAAAATAAAAATTAAATAAATAAGAATTAACCAAAATCAATTGGAGAGAGGTCCCATAGCAGAGAATCTGGCTTCACGTCACCCACCACTGGAACAGTCCATTCTCAGATATTTAGGCCCCGGCACCCAGGCAGAGGAGAGAAGTCCCGTAACAGACAATCTGGCTTCATGTCACCAGAGAATCAGTCTTCATATCACAGAAGAGAATCAGGCTTCACGTCACCCACCACTGTAAGAGTCCATTTTCATAAATTTAGGCCCAGCACCCAGGCAGAGGAGAGAGGTCCCGTAACAGACAATCTGGCCTCATGTCAGCAGAGAATCAGTCTTCATATCAAAGAAGAGAATCAGGCTTCACGTCACCCACCACTGTAAGAGTCCATTTTCATAAATTTAGGCCCAGCACCCAGGCAGAGGAGAGAGGTCCCGTAACAGACAATCTGGCTTCATGTCAGCAGAGAATCAGTCTTCATGTCATAGCAGAGAATCAGGCTTTACGTCAGCCACCACTGCAACAGTCCATTGTCATAAATTTAGGCCCAGCACCCAGGCAGAGGAGAGAGGTCCCGTAACAGACAATCTGGCTTCATATCAGCAGAGAATCAGTCTTCATATCATAGCAGAGAATCAGGCTTCACGTCACCCACCACTGTAAGAGTCCATTTTCATAAATTTATGCCCAGCACCCAGGCAGAGGAGAGAGGTCCCGTAACAGACAATCTGGCTTCATGTCAGCAGAGAATCAGTCTTCATATCATAGCAGAGAATCAGGCTTCACGTCAGCCACCAATGCAACAGTCCATTGTCAGATATTTAGGCCCAGCACCCAGGCAGAGGAGGGAGGTCCCGTAACAGAGAATCAGGCTTCACGTCAGCCACCAGTGCAACAGTCCATTGGCATATATTTAGGCCCAGCACCCAGGCAGAGGAGAGAGGTCCCGTAACAGAGAATCTGGCTTCATGTCAGCAGAGAATTAGTCTGCATGTCATAGCAGAGAATCAGGCTTCACGTCACCCACCACTGTAACAGTCCATTTTCATAAATTTAGGCCCAGCACCCAGGCGGAGGAGAGAGGTCCCGTAACAGACAAACAGGCTTCACGTCAGCCACCAGTGCAACAGTCCATTGGCATATATTTAGGCCCAGCACCCAGGCAGAGGAGAGAGGTCCCGTAACAGAGAATCTGTCTTCATGTCAGCAGAGAATCAGTCTGCATGTCATAGCAGAGAATCAGGCTTCACGTCAGCCACCACTGCAACAGTCCATTGTCATAAATTTAGGCCAAGCACCCAGGCAGAGGAGAGAGGTCCCGTAACAGACAATCTGGCTTCATGTCAGCAGAGAATCAGTCTTCATATCATAGCAGAGAATCAGGCTTCACGTCACCTACCACTGTAAGAGTCCATTTTCATAAATTTAGGCCCAGCACCCAGGCAGAGGAGAGAGGTCCCGTAACAGACAATCTGGCTTCATGTCAGCAGAGAATCAGTCTTCATGTCATAGCAGAGAATCAGGCTTCACGTCAGCCACCACTGCAACAGTCCATTGTCATAAATTTAGGCCCAGCACCCAGGCAGAGGAGAGAGGTCCCGTAACAGACAATCTGGCTTCATGACAGCAGAGAATCAGTCTTCATGTCATAGCAGAGAATCAGGCTTCACGTCACCCACCACTGTAACAGTCCATTTTCATAAATTTAGGCCCAGCACCCAGGCAGAGGAGAGAGGTCCCGTAACAGACAATCTGGCTTCATGTCAGCAGAGAATCAGTCTTCATATCATAGCAGAGAATCAGGCTTCACGTCACCCACCACTGTAAGAGTCCATTTTCATAAATTTAGGCCCAGCACCCAGGCAGAGGAGAGAGGTCCCGTAACAGACAATCTGGCTTCATGTCAGCAGAGAATCAGTCTTCATATCATAGCAGAGAATCAGGCTTCACGTCAGCCACCAATGCAACAGTCTATTGTCAGATATTTAGGCCCAGCACCCAGGCAGAGGAGAGAGGTCCGTAACAGACAATCAGGCTTCACGTCAGCCACCAGTGCAACAGTCCATTGGCATATATTTAGGCCCAGCACCCAGGCAGAGGAGAGAGGTCCTGTAACAGAGAATCTGGCTTCATGTCAGCAGAGAATTAGTCTGCATGTCATAGCAGAGAATCAGGCTTCACGTCACCCAGCACTGTAACAGTCCATTTTCATAAATTTAGGCCCAGGCACCCAGGCAGAGGAGAAAGGTCCCGTAACAGACAATCAGGCTTCACGTCAGCCACCAGTGCAACAGTCCATTGGCATACATTTAGGCCCAGCACCCAGGCAGAGGAGAGAGGTCCCGTAACAGAGAATCTGGCTTCATGTCAGCAGAGAATTAGTCTGCATGTCATAGCAGAGAATCAGGCTTCACGTCACCCAACATTGGAACAGTCCATTGGCATATATTTAGGCCCCGGCACCCAGACAGAGGAGAGGTTCAATCAAATTTGGGTAGCCTCGCAATATGATGGTAAAATGAAAATAAAAATAGGAGTAAATGAGGAAGTGCCCTGGAGCACAATAATATATGGTTAAGGGGAGGTAGTTAATGTCTATTCTGGACAAGGGACGGACAGGTCCTGTGGGATCCATGCCTGGTTCATTTTTATGAACGTCAGCTTGTCCACATTGGCTGTAGACAGGCGGCTGTGTTTGTCTGTAATGACACCCCCTGCCGTGCTGAATACACGTTCAGACAAAACGCTGGCCGCCGGGCAGGCCAGCACCTCCAAGGCATAAAAGGCTAGCTCTGGCCACGTGGACAATTAAGAGACCCAGTAGTTGAATGGGGCCAAACCATCAGTCAGTACGTGGAGGGGTGTGCACATGTACTGTTCCACCATGTTAGTGAAATGTTGCCTCCTGCTAACACGTTGCGTATCAGGTGGTGGTGCAGTTAGCTGTGGCGTGTTGACAAAACTTTTCCACATCTCTGCCATGCTAACCCTGCCCTCAGAGGAGCTGGCCGTGACACAGCTGCCTTGGCGACCTCTTGCTCCTCCTCTGCCTTGACCTTGGGCTTCCACTTGTTCCCCTGTGACAATTGGGAATTCTCTCAGTAGCGCCTCTACCAACGTGCGCTCGTACTCGCGCATCTTCCTATCACGCTCCAGTGCAGGAAGTAAGGTGGGCACATTGTCTTTGTAGCGTGGATCCAGCAGGGTGGCAACCCAGTAGTCCGCACAGGTTAAAATGTGGGCAACTCTGCTGTCGTTGCGCAGGCACTGCAGCATGTAGTCGCTCATGTGTGCCAGGCTGCCCAGGGGTAAGGACAAGCTGTCCTCTGTGGGAGGCGTATCGTCATCGTCCTGCCTTTCCCCCCAGCCACGCACCAGTGATGGACCCGAGCTGCGTTGGGTGCCACCCCGCTGTGACCATGCTTCATCCTCATCCTCCTCCACCTCCTCCTCATCCTCGTCCTCCTCGTCCTCCAGTAGTGGGCCCTGGCTGGCCACATTTGTACCTGGCCTCTGCTGTTGCCAAAAACCTCCCTCTGAGTCACTTCGAAGAGACTGGCCTGAAATTGCTAAAAATGACCCCTCTTCCTCCTCCTCCTCCTCCTGGGCCACCTCCTCTTCCATCATCGCCCTAAGTGTTTTCTCAAGGAGACATAGAAGTGGTATTGTAACGCTGATAACGGCGTCATCGCCACTGGCCATGTTGGTGGAGTACTCGAAACAGCGCAACAGGGCACACAGGTCTCGCATGGATGCCCAGTCATTGGTGGTGAAGTGGTGCTGTTCTGTAGTGCGACTGACCTGTGCGTGCTGCAGCTGAATCTCCACTATGGCCTGCTGCTGCTCGCACAGTCTGTCCAGCATGTGCAAGGTGGAGTTCCACCTGGTGGGCACGTCGCATATGAGGCGGTGAGCGGGAAGGCCGAAGTTACGCTGTAGCGCAGACAGGCGAGCAGCAGCAGGATGTGAACGCCGGAAGCGCGAACAGACGGCCCGCACTTTATGCAGCAGCTCTGACATGTCGGGGTAGTTGTGAATGGACTTCTGCACCACCAAATTCAGCACATGCGCCAAGCAAGGGATGTGCGTCAAACTGGCTAGTCCCAGAGCTGCAACGAGATTTCGCCCATTATCACACACCACCAGGCCGGGCTTGAGGTTCACCGGCAGCAACCACTCGTCGGTCTGTTGTTCTATACCCTGCCACAACTCCTGTGCGGTGTGGGGCCTGTCCCCCAAAAATATGAGTTTCAGAATGGCCTGCTGACGTTTACCCCGGGCTGTGCTGAAGTTGGTGGTGAAGGTGTGTGGCTGACTGGATGAGCAGGTGGAAGAAGAGGAGGAGGAAGCTGAGTAGGAGGAGGTGGCAACAGGAGGCAAAGAATGTTGCCCTGCGATCCTTGGTGGCGGAAGGACGTGCGCCAAACAGCTCTCCACTACATTTACCCAGTGTGCAGTTAGGGAGATATAGCGTCCCTGGCCGTGCTTACTGGTCCACGTATCTGTGGTTAGGTGGACCTTGCCACAGATGGCGTTGCGCAGTGCACACTTGATTTTATCGGATACTTGGTTGTGCAGGGAAGGCACGGCTCTCTTGGAGAAGTAGTGCCGGCTGGGAACAACATACTGTGGGACAGCAAGCGACATGAGCTGTTTGAAGCTGTCTGTGTCCACCAGCCTAAATGACAGCATTTCATAGGCCAGTAGTTTAGAAATGCAGGCATTCAGGGCCAGGTATCGAGGGTGGCTAGGTGGGAATTTACGCTTTCTCTCAAATGTTTGTGAGATGGAGAGCTGAACGCTACCGTGTGACATGGTTGAGATGCTTGGTGACGGAGATGGTGGTGGTGTTGGTGGTACATCCCCTGTTTGCTGGGCGGCAGGTGCCAACGTTCCTCCAGAGGCGGAGGAAGAGGCCGAGGCGGCAGCAGCAGAAGAGGCCGAGGCGGCAGCAGCAGAAGAGGTAGCAGGGGGAGCCTGAGTGACTTCCTTGGTTTTAAGGTGTTTACTCCACTGCAGTTCATGCTTTGCATGCAGGTGCCTGGTCATGCAGGTTGTGCTCAGGTTCAGAACGTTAATGCCTCGCTTCAGGCTCTGATGGCACAGCGTGCAAACCACTCGGGTCTTGTCGTCAGCACATTGTTTGAAGAAGTGCCAGGGAACTCCTTGAAGCTGCCTTTGGGGTGCTCGGTCCCAGATGGCGGCGGTCAGTAGCAGGCGGAGTCTCTTGGCGGCGGGTGTTCTGCTTTTTCCCACTGCTCCCTCTTTTGCTACGCTGTTGGCTCGGTCTCACCACTGCCTCTTCCTCCGAACTGTGAAAGTCAGTGGCACGACCTTCATTCCATGTGGGGTCTAGGACCTCATCGTCCCCTGCATCGTCTTTCACCCAGTCTTGATCCCTGACCTCCTGTTCAGTCTGCACACTGCAGAAAGACGCAGCAGTTGGCACCTGTGTTTCGTCATCATCAGAGACATGCTGAGGTGGTATTCCCATGTCCTCATCATCAGGAAACATAAGTGGTTGTGCGTCAGTGCATTCTATGTCTTTCACCGATGGGGAAGGGCTAGGTGGATGCCCTTGGGAAACCCTGCCAGCGGAGTCTTCAAACAGCATAAGAGACTGCTGCATATCTTGAGGCTCAGACAGTTCCCCTGGTATGCATGGGGGTGATGTGACAGACTGATGGGGTTGGTTTTCAGGCGCCATCTGTGCGCTTTCTGCAGAAGACTGGGTGGGAGATAATGTGAACGTGCTGGATCCACTGTCGGCCACCCAATTGACTAATGCCTGTACCTGCTCAGGCCTTACCATCCTTAGAACGGCATTGGACCCCACCATATATCGCTGTAAATTCTGGCGGCTACTGGGACCTGAGGTAGTTGGTACACTAGGACGTGTGGATGTGGCAGAACGGCCACGTCCTCTCCCAGCACCAGAGGGTCCACTAACACCACCACGACCATGTCCACGTCCGCGTCCCTTACTAGATGTTTTCCTCATTGTTATCGTTCACCACAACAACAAAAATATTATTTGGCCCAATGTATTGTATTCAAATTCAGCTGAATATAAATATGATGCCTACTATTTAGGCGCTGGGTGACCGGTATAGATTTACTGACAGAATTAGACTTGGAAATGCACAGTAGCGTGTGTGTGAAGTTATTCTGAATGACCCTATGTGCACTTTGAATATTATATACCCTTTTAGGGATAGATTTCAAATAGCTCTGATACAGCAGAAACCACTAAATTATGAAATTGCTAAATTGGGAATTGTATTTCAAACCAGAACAAAAAATGTGCTTTGACGGACACTAAATAACTTGCCCAGCCAGAACAGTACAGCGGTAAAGACAGATTTAGCGGGATATAAATTTGAGGCCTAGTATTTAGGCGCTGGGTGACCGGTATGGATTTACTGACAGAATTAGACTTGGAAATGCACAGTAGCGTGTGTGTGAAGTTATTCTGAATGACCCTATGTGCACCTTGAATATTATATACCCTTTTAGGGATAGATTTCAAATAGCTCTGATATAGCAGAAACCACTAAATTATGAAATTGCTAAATTGGGAATTGTATTTCAACCCAGAACAAAAAATGTGCTTTGACGGACACTAAATAACTTGCCCAGCCAGAACAGTACAGCGGTAACGACAGATTTAGCGGGATATAAATTTGAGGCCTAGTATTTAGGCGCTGGGTGAACGGTATGGATTTACTGACAGAATTAGACTTGGAAATGCACAGTAGCGTGTGTGTGAAGTTATTCTGAATGACCCTATGTGCACCTTGAATATTATATACCCTTTTAGGGATAGATTTCAAATAGCTCTGATACAGCAGAAACCACTAAATTAGGAAATTGCTAAATTGGGAATTGTTTTTCAACCCAGAACAAAAAATGTGCTTTGACGGACACTAAATAACTTGCCCAGCCACAACAGTACAGCGGTAAAGACAGATTTAGCGGGATATAAATTTGAGGCATAGTATTTAGGCGCTGGGTGACCGGTATGGATTTACTGACAGAATTAGACTTGGAAATGCACAGTAGCGTGTGTGTGAAGTTATTCTGAATGACCCTATGTGCACCTTGAATATTATATACCCTATTATATACCACTTGGTGACGGGCGCAGCTTGCCCCTGATGTAGTATATGGCCAAAAAATAAACAGACTATTGCTGGTTAAATGCACTTGGTGTGACAGCTTCACCCTGATGTAGGCTTTAGCCAAAAAACAACCACACCATTGAGGGTTAAATGCACTTGGTGACAGGCGCAGCTTGCCCCTGATGTAGTATATGGCCAAAAAATGAACAGACTATTGCTGGTTAAATGCACTTGGTGTGACAGCTTCACCCTGATGTAGGCTTTAGCCAAAAAACAACCACACCATTGAGGGTTAAATGCACTTGGTCGCAGCTTGTGCTGGCGCACCACAAGACACAAAATGGCCGCCGATCACCCCAGAAAAAAGTGACTGACAAACGGTCTGGGCAGCCTAAAAACAGTGAGCAATTGAGTATCAGCAGCTCAATGACCCACAGCTGCAGATCGATCAATAATCAAGTCCTTTGGAGGAGTTAATCTGCCTAATCTCGCCCTACTGTCGCAGCCGCAACCTCTCCCTATGCTGATCAGAGCAGAGTGACGGGCGGCGCTATGTGACTCCAGCTTAAATAGAGGCTGGGTCACATGGTGCTCTGGCCAATCACAGCCATGCCAATAGTAGGCATGGCTATGACGGCCTCTTGGGGCAAGTAGTATGACGCTTGTTGATTGGCTGCTTTGCAGCCTTTCAAAAAGCGCCAAGAAAGCGCCACAAAAGCGCCAAGAAAGCGACGAACACCGAACCAGAACCCGGACTTTTACGAAAATGTCCGGGTTCGGGTCCGTGTCACGGACACCCCAAAATTCGGTACGAACCCGAACTATACAGTTCGAGTTCGCTCATCCCTAGTGATGACCATCACAGGTCCTGAAGATTTCTCCACTGATAATATTAATATTATACTGGAGCTAAACAGTAATAAATGAAATTAGGTGTTGGGGTCTTTGGTTCACTGCAGGCCCCTTTTCCCCACTGCTCCCATAGCAGCTGCGCGGTGTGGCTCTATTGGAGGTACGCCACTGGCACCTTGTCAGCCTGGCCAAAAAGAACCACACCGGGGAGGAGCTGCTCGGCGTCATGAATAAAGAAATTGGACACTGGCTGTCTCCTCATCGACTGGAGATAGGAATTATGGTTACTGATAAGGGGAAACATTTTGTCCACGCTGCGTCAACGAAGGCTGACAAATGCGCTCTGCATGGTGCGCGTCTTCAATCTCGTTGCCTACTGTTTCCTCAAGTCTTTCACTCAACTGCAAAAGCTGTTAAAAATGTCCAGGAAACTGTGCATGCACTTCCGCCACCCTAAGGACCCTTTCACACGGGCGAGAATTCCATGCAAGTCCCATTGAAGTAAATGGGTCCAGATTCAGTCCAGGTGCAATGCGTTCACCTCACGCATTGCACCCGGACTGAATCTGGACCCATTTACTTCAATGGGACTGTGCAAATGAACGGTGATTTTCACGCATCACTTGTGTGTTGCGTGAAAAGCGCAGCATGCTCTATATTGTTCGTTTTTCACGCAATGCAGACCCCATAGAAGTGAAAGGGGCTGTGTGAAAATCGCAAGCAAGTGCATATGCGGTGCGATTTTCACTTATGGTTGCTAGGTGACGATCAGGATGGGGACCCGATCTTTATTATTTTCCCTTATAACATGGTTATAAGGGAAAATAATAGCATTCTTAATACAGAATGCTAAGTAAATTAAGGATGGAGGGGTTAAAATATAAAAAACAAATATGAAACTCACCTCATCCACTTGTTCGTGCAGCACGGCTTGTCTTCTTTCTTCTTCTTTGAGGACCTGTGAGGAAAAGGACCTTTGGTAATGTCACTGCGCTCATCACATAATGGACCATGTGATTAGCGCAGTGACGTCACTAAAGGTCCTTTTCCTCCCAGATACTCGAAGAAGAAAGAAGACAAGCCGTGCTGCATGAGTCAAAGCCCAGATCTCAATCCAATAGAAAATCTGTCGTCAGACTTAAAGATTGCTGTGCACAAGCGCAAACCATCCAACCTGAAGGAGCTGGAGCAGTTTTTCAAGGAGGAATGGACAAAAATCCCAGTGGTAAGATGTGGCAAGCTCATAGAGGCTTATCCAAAGCGACTTGGAGCTGTGATTGCTGCAAAAGGTGGCTCTTCAAGTATTGACTTTAGGGGGGTGAATAGTTATGCACATTAACTTTTTCTGTTATTTTGTTCTATTTGTTGATTGCTTCACAATAATAATAAAAAAAACATCTTCAACGTTGCAGGCATGTTCTGTACATTAATTGATGCAAATCCTCAAACAATCCATGTTAATTCCAGATTGTAAGGCAACAAAATATGATAAAAGTCGGGGGGGGGGGGGTGAATACATTTGCAAGGCACTGTAGGAACATATTCCTTCTCCCATAAATGGTAAATCATTGCAGTCTATGGAAAAAGTGATCAGACAAGAGCATGTTAAAATCTCCTGAGAGGACTTAACAGTAAAAAAAAAATTTTAAAAAATTAAACGTTTAAAAAAATATTTAATCAATATAAATATATCAAAAATTTTATTCCTCTTTCCACATTTTGAAAACAAATAAAAAGCAAAGTATTTATACCATACGGTGAATAATGTAAAAAAAAAAAAAAAGGTCAATTTGCCATTTTTGGTTGCTTCACCTCCCTAAAAATTAGATTGAAAAGTAATCAGAAAGTCACATACAACCAAAATGGTGTCTATAAAAAGTAGAGATTGCTCTACAAAAAATTTGCCCTCACACAGCTCCATAGACATAAATATAAAAAAGTTTCAGGGGTCAAAATATAACGATGCAAATAGAAAAATTATTTTTTACAACCACCAGGCAATTATTTGCTTCTTTTCTGTGGAAAGGCAGAAAACCACGTATAGCTTACAATAAATTAACAAGAAATCGCACGCATGGTGGTATGGGTCTTCCCGATGCCCAGTCGTATTATAAAGCAATCCAACTAAAAAGATGGCTGCAACTCTGCATCCCTCACTTTAGAATGCTGGGATCAGATATAGAACTAAACACACTAACCAGCTGTCAGCTTGCGGGATTCAACGCCTTGTCTAGCCACTCGCCTCTTCTTTCAATCCCCTCTGTACTCATGCCTGCCTCACTCAGCCCTTTCCTGATACTCCCTAATATCACCAATCCTGCAGATCTCTGGAATACACTTAAAGACTTAAACGTCAGAGACCTTTTGAGCCACACAAAAACAGAGACTGATCTGGAAGCATTCTTTTCCCAACGCTTGAAACAAGCTACCTTTTTAGACAAAAAAGCTTTCACAGACGTTTGCCTCAAACTCCAGGATAAATATAAATCTGTAGATGAATCTACTTGGTTTGAACAACTGATCCTAAAACGCATTTCACTTAAACATATAATCTCAGATATCTACAAAAACCTAATAGGTTCATCAAAAATAAACAAACCAGACTATACTATCCAGTGGGAAGAGGATTTAGGAGTGTCTTTTAGCCCTGCAGATATTGACCTCATACATCTAAGATCACACGGCTTCTCTAGGTGTGTAAAAATGCAAGAGCATTCATACAAAATGATGGTCAGATGGTACAATGATCCTAATAAACTCTATAAAATGGGCTTATCACCATTGAATGTTTGCTGGCGCTGTTCTCAGGGCAAGGGCACACTTGGCCACATATTCTGGTCCTGCCCGCTAATTACCAGCTACTGGTCTCAAATTGAGAAAGAGATTAATAGGATATGCAACTCCTCCCTTCAGCTTTCCGCAAGCTCAGTTCTCTTATGGCTGCCATCTAAGTGTTGGTCCCCTAGACCATATGATTTACCCACATGGCTTGTCCAAGCAGCTAGATTGCTTATCCCGCTACTGTGGCTTAGCCCAGAACCTCCCACCATTACCCAGTGGAAAGCAAAAGTTGACCAATTATATCTCATGGAGGAACTCAGCAGCTGGGCCAATAGATCTCACGCCAAGTTTCTAAAACTATGGAACCCTTGGAAGAAAGTTAGAAATCCCTAACTTCGACACGAGTTTTCTAGTTTACACTACGTACTTTAGTCGTCCAACTAATAAACTCATACACATTCACACTTGCATGCTCACATTTAATGAACAATTCAGTCTCATGGGGTGATATGCGTTTACAATTTCATTACTTCACTACAATTTCGGATTACATTAAAATTGAGTTGGATTGGCTTGGTTTATCGGTGGTTGAACCTTATACTGATGTGATCTGTCATGACGGTGGAATCCCCTACTATACAAAGGAGGCTAGTTTATCATTAGCTACTCACAACTCTCATCCCACCAAGATGAGACAAATGACCTGAATGTGTTTTGCGAGCTTGGTGCTGTTCGGAGGCTGTTCTTAACCTCCACTTGTTGGTTATAATATCTGTGGACTAAAACCTTTCTCCAAAGTCAGCATAGATAATTCCTCTAGCGATTTAGCTTGTCATCTTGGTTAAATCTCCACGATAAGGGCATATGAATAGAATATGTTCTTAACTTTTGTTCCACGAACCCTAATTAGTAATATCTGGATGTACATTAAACAAACATGTTTGTTTGCTCTGTAACTACAATTGTAATCGCATTTGCTGTAAAACTCGCCTTGGTCTGTACTTGTATGATGTCAATTCATGCCTATGACTCTATTGCAAAACCAATAAACAGATATTTGTTAAAAAAATAATAATAATTTTTTACGGTTTACATTTTTTAAGAAGAAAAACGATAAAAATGTGGTATCGCTGTAATCGTTCTAATCTTCAGAGTGAAGGAAACAGGTCCGTTTTTACTGCATAGGAAACAAGTAAAAAAAATAAAAATAAAAAGCTATTTGGAATTTTTTTCAGCTTTCCACTGCATCGTATGCAATATTAAATAGTGCCATTAGAAAGTATAATTGGTCCTGCAAAAAAACAAGCCCTTATATCATATGTGAACAGAAAAATATGAAAAATCTCTGCTTCAGGGAGGGGTTAAGAGTCTTTATAGGGGAAAAAATTTAATAAATAAAAATAAAACTTTTTAGGTCTCAGTAGGAGAGCCCCCACTTTCTGTATAAAATGTTCTGAGCAAGACGACCAAAAACCAACTCAGCAACAACAGACAAGAAAGTAGTAACTTTCCCAACCAGCTTAGAATATAGATGTCCATGAGCGTATAGGCCCCGTGTCCATGATGCGGACCATAAATTGCAGTCCACAATGCACGGGCACTGGCCGTGTGAACTCATTTGTGGATGTGGGCCCATTGACTTGAATGGGTCTGTGATATGATACATACAACCAAAGATAGAACATGTTCTATCTTTTTGCATTGCGAAAGCACGGATGTGACCAGGGGACTTCTGATACATGCCTCCACAAAAGAAGCCATATCTTCGGTCGTATGTTGCGGATTACAGACCCATTCAAGTCACACGGTCCGCAGTACAGGGACCGAGCCAGTATGCTCGAGGGCATGAGCCATTAGCAACTATGTGACGTTCTCACAGTAAAGATTATGAAATAATAAAAAGGAAGAAAGTTATTTTCACGGTCCGTGAGCTCCATCTGCTGCTCAGTCATTTTATTTTGGAAGAAGAAAAACTTTAAATGTACTTGGTTCCTGCACTTTCAATAACGTTTAACATATCATTGTGACAAATCATAGGCTTCGATCGATGGGGGTCCGAGTGCTGGGACCCTCCCAACTGCTAAAGTGAAGATTTAGACGTGCACGGCTGAGCGCTGTTTCTCCTTGATGCTGAAGACAGGCTCCAGAGAAAGTCTATGGTGGAGATTTATTAAAATTGGTGTAAAAGAAAACCGCCTTAGTCGCCCATAGCAACCAATCAGATTCCATCTTACATTTTTCTGAGTTCCCTTGGAAATTGAAAGGCGGAATCTGATTGGTTGCTATGGGCGACTAAGCCAGTTTTCCTTTACACCAGTTTTGATAAATCTCCCCCTATGAGACCATCTCCAACCTGTCTTCAGCATCTGAGAGACCACACTCAGGACTTGGGCCTCCATCATCAAAACATTTGATATGTCACTATTACCCGAGAAACCATTATTTGGGCCAGCACAGTGATCTCTAATGCGCCCGAATATTCACAAAAATTTGGCAACTTTTTAGCACAAAATGGTAGCGGTTATCAAACTGGTGTAAAGTAGAACTTGCTTAGTTACCCCTAGCAACCAATCAGATTCCACATTTCATTTTCCATAGGAGCTGTCAAAAATGAAAGGTGGAATCTGATTGGTTGCTATGGGAAACTAAGCCAGTTCTACTTTACACCAATTTTGATAATTGTCCCCCAATGTGGCATAAAGGTTTAGAAACAACAGTATTAATTAGATGCACCACAATGAATAATCCACTGTGCCTTACGTGATGGGTTGTGGCTTAGCGGGAGGGGGCACAGCAAAAAATATTGGCCTAAAATGTGACGATTTACATCAAAATCATTTTCTTGCAATTTAAACTAATCACTTGAAATAAAGTTAGAGAATTATTAGGGTGAATCACTGTGATAAATTGGAGACATTTTCAGATTAAGTTTACCTCGTCCACATTTTAGGCAGGATTACAGATTCTGCACAGTAACCAAAAGCGAGGCAGGGATTATTATTAACCCTTTAATGACCAGCCCTAAAAAGGCCTTACTGCCCAGAAACGTTTTTCTTTGTTTTTGCCTCCCTCTTTCAGCAGCCATAAGGCAGGGGTCACATGCAGTTCTTTTGTGCCATCTTGTTTCACTTTCACATTTTCTGTGATTTTTCTGCTCTTGTACTTTTGCTTTGTTTGTTTTTTTGTTTCTTTTGTGGTAAAATAAACGCCCCCTCCAGGTGTTGGCTGAAGGTCTATGTAATTATGGGTATAACGGTATATGAAGCACAAGAGACACAAATGTTTTTTTTTCTCCTCGTGTTTTTGTTCGTACATATTAGTATATTTTTACTGGGGCATGGCCCCCAACAACCCCCTTCCCTCCTCCACCCTTGTCCCACCCAACTGTCGAATGCTTTTCGACACTGGCCCTGCGACTTAATATTGTTGAATGGTCAATCAGAAAGGGGACTTGCGACTATTTGTACAACCAAAATAGTCACAAATCGCTTGGTAAATGACCCCCACAGTGCTTATAAAAATGCCTGGAAAAATGGCAAAAAAAACACAGTAAAAACCACAGGTCCAAAATATAATGCATGCACTAATTATTGCTTTTTTAAGTGTTATGAATGCAAGAAACAAATGTATGTCTATGGAAAAGCTAACTTTTTTATTTTTTCATTAACGTGGCTTTTTCTTGTCTCATGAGAGAAAAATATTTATTATTGTTTAGTGCTGTTCGGGGGGCGGAGGCAGGGAGGCACAAATTACAGTGTCATTTACATAATAATATTTAGCTGCAGAAATATAGAAAAAAATTGATCCTCCAAAATATAATGTACAACTAATTATAAAGTTGTCTTCTCTAAGGGCTCATGCACACAAACGTATTTTCTTTCTGTGTCCTTTCCGTCTTTTTTGCAGACCAAATGCAGAACCATTCATTTCAATGGGTCCGCAAAGAAAAACAAAGCTACTCCATGTGCATTCCGTTTCCGTATGTCCGTTCCGCAAAAAAAATAACATGTTCCTTTATTGTCCGCATTATAGACCAGAATATTAGGGGCCAGCTGTTCCGTTCCACAAAATATGGAATGAAGGGGCCCCCCCAGAGCGTATAGCTTGGGGGGCACATGGTGGCAGGGGCACTGGAGTCATTTTATTAAATTTTAAGGTTTTGGGTTAAATGATGGTTTTTTGGTGGGTTTTCTCTCTCCCCCCCCCCCCCCTTTTCTTCTTTATTTCAAATTCTAGGACTCTCCTGACAGGAATCCGGTTTGGGCTGGTTCCCTTAGTGATCTGCCTGGAAACGGGATGCTGGGAACAGCTGTCAGGATTGGCCAGCTGTTTCTGAAGCGGGAAATGCTGAACAGCTGATTGGCAGCTGTCAGTTTTGAGAGGGAATCGATTGTGGATAAAATGACAGCGCACAGGTGCCCAGCTGTCAGTTCAAGTGGATCACCCTGAAAGGAGCAGCGCCTGTCAAGACCTGCGATGGAGGACTTACTTCGCAGCCTGATCCTGAGAGCGGAGTCGTCGGGAGGAGAAGAGTGGCTGAGGCGCTGCCTCGCTCAGCCCGTACCTGGCGGCGGAGAAGCGGCGGCGGATCCGGAAGAAGATGAGGAGCTGGAGCCGGGGGAAGATGAGGAAGCCGTCCTGCAAGTGGTCAGTGGGGAAGCGGAGGTGTTGGCGCCGTGCAGCAAAAGAGCTAAAAGACATGCGCGCGCCGGCACCCCGCCCCCTGAAGACGTCATCGCTGCCGCATCATCCCCATGCGCCGCCGCAGGCGGCGTCTGCCGCTGATGACGTCACGGCCCGGCGTCGTCATCAAAGAGCGCCTGCCGGCAAGGCTCCTAGGAATAGCCGGTGGCGCTCCAGCGCAGTGCCCGAAAGTTATGGAGCCGTGTGCCCCACTCTAGCAGGGCATGAAGAAGGCGACAGGGGACAGGCTGGCACAGCTGTGCAGCACCCATGTTCGGTGTCTGGCCAATATCCAGGGAAGATCCGGATGAAGATCCCTCAGTCCGGTTCTGGGCAGGAGGTCCATTCCAGTGGTGAGCATGTAAACATTGATGTCATCTTTAATAATGAGAAGTTTCTTTCAGGTCTTAACTCCTTGTTTGCTGAATTTTTAAAGAGTAAGGTACATCTTCGGCTGCGGGTGTGTGGTCATCCATGCCAGCGCCGCAGTCGAAGAACTTGCCATTTTAGAAAAGTTCAGGGGTTCCAGAACTCTGTATAAAAGAGGTTCTCCCCTGTGAAGTATCTCCTCTGGGTTTCCATTTGTCTAATGGGATCAAAGAGAAGATATGGAGTTTTGAATTTGTGGATTTATTATCGTTGTTACCTTCTAATAGGGAACAGAATGTAGAGAAAAAGGATGACAAAAGTGAGGATGTAAGAAAGCGCCTGCAGCCAAGATCTTTTAACAATTGGTTGCAGGCGTTTTGTATATACGCTGCGGTGCTGGGAGAAAGGCATCCTGGGAAATGCTCGGGCCTTTTCCAGCACCTTGATATCATACTGGAAGCATACAAGAACTTTGGTGGTATTGCATGGTTCCAGTATGATGAGACTTTCAGGCAGAAGCTGGCAATCCATCCGTCTTTAAATTTTGGTAGTTAAAGACATAGGCTTATGGATAAATTTGATGCTGCCACAAAGGACTGTGCAACAAAGGCAGACTCCTGCGAATCAACCTCTCAGGAAGGGAGTTTGTTTCGCTTTTAACGAATCCACTTGCAAGTGGCTTGCCAGCTGTCGCTATAAGCATGAATGCTCCCTTTGCGGGGGCAATCATCCTTTACTACGATGTTTTAAAAAGAATCAGCCTTCCTTTCTTGCCTCTAGGGAGCAATTATCAAAAAGCATGGACGCCAGTGAAATTAATAGAGCTGGTACCGTGGCTAAGCAAGTACCCAGACAGGGAGAAAGCTAGTTTGCTGTTTAACGGTTTTTTATCCGGTTTTGATATTCCGCAGTTTAGAGGTTCTGGTTGTAATTTTGTTGATAATTTGAAGTCTGTTAATGTTTTTCCTGATGTAGTTAGAGATAAGATTAATAAAGAATTAGAGTACGGTAGGTTAGCGGGTCCATTTCAGCACCCACCTTTTAAGAATTTCAGGATTATCCCCTCTGGGTGTAGTCCCAAAGAAGAATCCGGGGGAATTTAGGTTGATACACCACCTATCTTATCCCAAGGATTCTTCTTTGAACGATGAAATCACCAAGGAAGAGGCGGCTGTTTCGTATGCCTCTTTTGATGAGGCGGTAGAATTATTAAGGAGATACGGTCATAGAGCATTGTTAGCTAAAGCTGATGTTAAAGCTGCGTTTAGATTGCTCCCTGTAAAACCGTCTGGTTTTAATTCACTTGGTTTTAGCTTTGAGGGAGAATTCTTCTTTGATAAATGCCTACCTATGGGTTTTTCTAAGTCATGTGTCTATTTTGAAGCATTTTCTTCCTTTTTACATTGGGAGGTTCAAGAATCTTTTCCAGGTGGCGGAATTTTGCACTATTTAGATGACTTTTTGTTTGTAGGTTCTGCTGAGTCAGAGTGCTGTGAGCAGTTATTGCAGGGGTTCTTAAGAATATGTTCGAAATTTGGTATCCCAATAGCTCAAGAAAAAACCATATTCCCGTGCTGTTGTTTAGAATTTTTGGGTATTGAATTGGACAGCATTAGGATGGAATTTCGTTTGCCTGAAAAGAAGTTGCTTGATCTTAGATTGTGTATTTAAGGTTATTGGCTAAGAATAAATGTACGTTGAGGGAGCTTCAGTCTCTTTTGGGTTCCTTAAACTTCGCTTGCAGGATCATTCCTATGGGGAGAGTATTTTCAAAGCGGTTATATTTTGCCACAAGAGGTTTAAAGTCCCCCAAGGCACACATTAGATTATCTAGACCTTTAAAAGACGACTTATTGTTGTGGTTGGAATTTTTGAAGAAATTTAATGGTAAGGTTTGTTTTCAGGAAGAATTTATGGATTCGGATGCGTTACAATTGTTTACAGATGCAGCAGGTAGTGTAGGTTTTGGGGCTTTTTGGAATAATAAATGGAGCGCGGGGGTGTGGCCTGAGTCTTGGATTGTAAATAAGTTTGTAGCTAATTTAGTTTTATTGGAGTTATTTTATTTCCGGTAGTTGTAGCTATTGTTATTTGGGGTTCATACTTTAGTAATAGGCGGATTCTTTTGTTCACAGATAACCAAGGGGTTGTTTTTGCAGTAAATACGTTGTCTTCAAAGTGTGAGAGAACTGTTCGTTTATTGAGATATCTAGTATTGTGTTGTATGAAATTTAATATTTGGTTGAAGGCTAGATACATTCCAGGTAAAAAGAATGACATTGCAGATGCATTATCTCGATTTCAGTGGAAAAGATTCCG
Source organism: Bufo gargarizans (assembly GCF_014858855.1). NCBI lineage: Eukaryota > Metazoa > Chordata > Amphibia > Anura > Bufonidae > Bufo > Bufo gargarizans. Next base: position 125,460,307 of record NC_058080.1, read on the forward strand.
GGAGCTCGCGCCAGAAGCAGACTTGGAGGGAGTCCCGTGCCCGGAGCATCTGTGGGATCTAGTTATGATCTAATAATTAAAAGTCTCCAAAGTCTCTGGCACCTAGAACATGGGATGCTTATTCATCCGCATGGAATAGGTGGCTTTCTTTTAATAAAAGTGAAGGTGGGACTGCAATAATCAACACTGAGAATGGAGGTTTAGCCTTCATTTCATCTATGTTAGAGAATGATTGCTCCTTTTCTCACATTTCAAAGACAGTTGCGGGGGTTTCATTTTTCCAGAAGTTGTACGGTCAGCCATGCTTAACGAATTATTTTATTATTAAACAGGTCTTGAGGGGTGTAAAGAGGAGCAATCTAAGAAGGATAAGCGGTGTCCAGTATCGCTAAGCCTTCTATTGAAATTAGTTGATGTGCTGGTTAGTGTTACCAAAAATTTGTTCGAAGCGTCTTTATTTAAAACTGCGTTTATTTTAGCCTTCTTTGGAGCCTTTAGGATAGGCGAGTTAGTGGCTGACTCGAAAAAAGCGGATCCGAGTCTGCTCCATTCTGATGTATCTTTGAATCAGGAGAATGTTAAAATTAGAATTAATAAGTCAAAAACCGATCAGTTGGGTCGTGGGCAATTAATCACTTTAAACAAATGGTTCAATTCCCCGCTTTGTCCAGTTGGTGCAGTGTCTTCATGGCTAGAAGTCCGGCCGAAAATTAATGGGGCTTTCTTAATCCATGAAGATCACAGTCCATTGACTAAATTTCAATTTAATTCCATCTTTAAGAAATGCTTGAAGGCTCTCAAGATGGATCATTTGCAGTTGTCATCACATTCATTCCGTATTGGGGCTGCCACTGAGGCTGCAAATCTTGGTCTTGAAGATGCAATTATAAAAAGAATTGGTAGATGGGCTTCGAATAGGTTTAGATTATATGTTAGACCACAGCTTCTATCATTTTAAATAATGTTTTGTTTTGCAGGTTCCCGTATGGTTATTTGGTTAGTGGGACATTCTTTTATTTATTGGGCTCGGAAGAGAGCTTTGAAGAGGCAGTACACTGAAAATCTATTGTTTGATGTTAAACAGTGTTTAGTTCTATGGTTTGGTGTACGGGGTCTGCAATGGAATGACTTGCTTACTGTAATGCAGAAGTTATGCTCAATGTGGCCCTTACCTGACGTCATTGTCTTTCATTTAGGTGGCAATGACGTTGGGAGAGTCAAGACGTTAGATCTCTTATCAAGAATGAAGCAGGATTTAGCCTTGATAAAGGGTATATTTCCTGAGGCATTCTTGGTTTTCTCGGAAATTATTCAAAGGATGGTTTGGGCAGGTGCGGAGCACCGAAAACTAGAAAAGATAAGGAAAAGGGTTAATAGAGCTATATCTAAGTTCATGCCATCAATTGGGGGGCAAAGTTACCGTCACATTGATTTGGAAGGTTTTGTTCCAGGTCTGTTCAGAATCGGATAATGTACATCTATCAGATATCGGTCTGGACATTTTTAATCTAGGGCTGCAAAATATTATTGAGGTTGGTCTGTGTTGCTTGTTTGGGGGGGGGGGGCCATGCCTGTTAGGCATTGGCTTGTGGGGTGATCGGTCACCCAGCTCGTGCTGGGTGGACTTAATGGTCCATAAAGAGTTAATGAGTTTTAAGTATTTATTCAATTATTTATATTTTATGGTTGGTTTATTTATTGGTATTTATTGATTCAATATTTGGTTAATTTGGTATGATAAATTGGTAAACCCCAAATAAAGCAACACGGCCTATTTATCCCAAACTGATTTGTCTCGTGTTTAATTATTTAGTTGGTAAAGTTACAAGTTTTCAGTAAAATGTGTCCTCTGCCACCCATGAAGGGGCCCCCCCAGAGCGTATAGCTTGGGGGGCACATGGTGGCAGGGGCACTGGAGTCATTTTATTAAATTTTAAGGTTTTTTGGTTAAATGATTGTGTTTGGTAGGTTTTCTCTCTCCCCCCCCCCCCCCTTTTTTCTTTTATTTCAAATTCTAGGACTCTCCTGACAGGAATCCGGTTTGGGCTGGTTCCCTTAGTGATCTGCCTGGAAACGGGATGCTGGGAACAGCTGTCAGGATTGGCCAGCTGTTTCTGAGGCGGGAAATGCTGAACAGCTGATTGGCAGCTGTCAGTTTTGAGCGGGAATCATTGTGGATAAAATGACAGCGCACAGGTGCCCAGCTGTCAGTTCAAGTGGATCACCCTGAAAGGAGCAGCGCCCCGCCCTCCCTCCCCTTTTATTGTCATGTTGCATATTTTGGGGGTGATCGGTCACCCAGCTCGTGCTGGGTGGACTTAATGGTCCAATAAAGAGTTAATGAGTTTTAAGTATTTATTCAATTATTTATATTTTATGGTTGGTTTATTTATTGGTATTTATTGATTCAATATTTGGTTAATTTGGTATGATAAATTGGTAAACCCCAAATAAAGCAACACGGCCTATTTATCCCAAACTGATTTGTCTCGTGTTTAATTATTTAGTTGGTAAAGTTATACGTTTTCAGTAAAATGTGTCCTCTGCCACCCATGCACACGGACGTCATCCATATTTTTTGCGGATTCGTTTTTTACGGACCGCAAAATACATATGGTTGTGTACATGAGCCCTTATAAAGAGTCTCGGTTTTCTTCCCCTATTTACTACTGACTTCTCAGTCCCCAAAAAATGGATCCGCAAAAAATACAGATGACGTCCGTGTGCATTCCATATTTTGCGGAACAGAACAGCTGGCCCCTAATAGAACAGTCCTATCCTTGTCCATAATGCGGACAATAATAGGACATGTTCTATTTTTTTGCGGAACTGAAATGCAGAGTACATTCCGTTTTTTTTTAGGACCCATTGAAATGAATGGTTCCGCATACAGTCCGCAAAAAAACGGAACAGACACAGAAAGAAAATACGTTCGTGTGCATGAGCCCTTAGGCCTCTTGCACACGGCCGTTCCGTGCGTTGGGGACCGCAATTTGTGCTCTGTCTGCACCACAAAATAATAGAAAAAGTTCAAGTGAATGGGTCCACATCCATGATGCGGTGAGCACACGGCATATTGCGGACCTGCTGTTTGCGGGCCGTGTGCATGAGGCCTTAGGGTGTGCCTACACCGCAATTTTGAGTGTGATGTGTTGCGAGCTATTGGCATAAACAGAATGCCTCATTCACATGTCAGTGTTTTGATCAGTGATTTGGACAGAACAGTTGCAGATCTTTCCCTTATACCTTAAAAGGGTTTTCCTCCAATTTTCACCCAGACAGCCCCCATGACTTGAGCACCTCCAATGCTCTCCTTTGCCCTGCGCTACATCGTGCAGGGCAAAGGCATTTTTTGGAGATCCGGTGACATACTGGGCTCTCCATGGGGCTGCCAGGAAGCCCAGTGATGTCACAGGAACTGATGGGCGGGATTTAGCGCTGTCCTATCCAATAAAACGGCTAGGGCAGCGCTAAAGCCCGTCCATCAGAGCCGGTGACGTCACTGAACACACTGCCGGGCGGAAGCCTCCCCCCGGCAGTGTGTTATGATAAACAAAAGAGCCCGTTCCCTGCGCGATACAGCGCTGGGCAAGGGAGCGCATCGGAGCATGAGATGCTCTGATGCTAGCCTCAGGGTGGCTGCCTTGGTGAAAATAAGGGTATGTCCGGTCCCAAAATCTAAATTCTTTTTATGTGCTCCCAACACTCCACACCATGCATACATATGCCCCCACTACCTGTTTTTCATGTATGGCCTTTCCATCCCCTCTGGAAGACATCAGACAATCGTGTCAGATCTATTTACATTCTCCCCTTCTTGTTTTGTTGAATACATAACTTTAATGATACACAAGCCTGGCTGCACTGCACAGCGATGAGTCACAGGCTGGCCACGCACCCCCACTGCGCTGTGCAGCAGTTACACCCACTACAACTCCTGTGTCCATCTTTCTACACCCAGACATGAATCTACCTCTCACTAGTGTTCCAAAGTGCACGGGTGCTCAGGTCGAACACCTCAGGATGCTCGGGTGCTCTACTAAGCACCCGAGTATAATAGAAGTCAATGGGAGAACCTGAGCATTAAACCAGGCACCCCCTGCTCTGAAGAGGGAAGGGTGTCTGGTTCTTAGGAAAAAGTCAGAAAATGATGGAAACACCATCTAAATGGTTCGGGAACAGCATGGGGAGGATGTCTGAATGCATCTTGGACTCCCAGGTCACAGCTGGGAATGATGTTGTCCGAGTAGTACGCAACTTTTAAAGACTGACAATAATACGCACCAAACCGAAGATAAAATCGATTTTAGAGGTAAAAATTTTTGAAAAAATTATTTCCTGTATATTTACTTGTATATAAAGTGCAAGTGCTTTCAAGGAAGAGGCACTCCGATACAACCTGTATATCACATAAAGGAGGCCCTCATTCACATTGTGGTACATTTGTTCAGGTAGTGGGACTCCTACACTCATAAAGCCTATGCACTTAGTGAAAGGGCTGCCAAAAATTACAAGCAACCGGCACTCCAATACACCCTTTTTTACAAATAAATAAAGATCATACACAGCCTTGAAAAATTATGATTGATGGCCTGCTGGTGACCTTCAAAAACATTTGGAGCAAGGGCCTGCTGATCTGACCATCTAAAACATTATGGGCAAGGGCTTGCTGCCACTTTGGTGACTCTAGATAACCTGGGGCCGATCGCACGTCCCCGTGACAGCGACAATCCATTCGGATGTTTGCCATATGAACTTTCGATGTTATTTTCAGCGCAAACCATGCTGACCACGGGTAAGCAAAAAAACAATGAGGTATAATTATGTGAGCTGACCCTGTAAAAGATTGTAGGTGAAGGCCTGCTGGTGACCCTCAAAAACATTCGGAGCAAGGGCCTGCTGATCTGACCATCTAAAACATGATGGGCAAGGGCCTGCTGCCGCTTCGGTGACTCTAGATAACCTGGGGCCGATCGCACGTCCCCGTGATGGTGACAATCCATTTGGATGTTTGCCATATCAACCTTCAATGTTATTTTCAGCGCAAACCATGCTGACCACGGGTAACGGGGAAATCATGGTTCGATTTCGGAGAGGGAGCCTGAGAAAGAGCTATGGCTACCACATCGAAGAAAGGCAGCATGCGCACAAATTACCTATTAGGTATAATTAGGTGCGGGCCTGCAGGTGAGCTGACCCTGTAAAAGATTTTAGGTGCGGGCCTGCAGGTGAGCTGACCCTGGAAAAGATTTTAGGTGTGGGCCTGCTGGTATGCTGACCATGTAAAAGATTGTAGGTGAAGGCCTGCTGGTGAGCTGACCCTGTAAAAAATTATATGCAAGGGCCTGCTAGTGAGTTGACCCTGTAAAACATTATATGCGAGGGCCTGCTGGTGAGCTGACCCTGTAAAAGATTTTAGGTGCAGGCCTGCTGGTGAGCTGACCTTCTAAAAGGTTATAGGTAAGGGCCTGCAGGTGAGCTGACCCTCTAAAACATTATATGCGAGGGCCTTCAGGTGAGCTGATCCTGTAAAAGATTTGAGGTGCGGGCCTGCTGGTGAGCTGACACTCTAAAAGATTTTAGGTGCGGTTCTACTGGTGAGCTGACCCTTTAAAAGGCTGTAGGTGAGGGCCTGCAGGTGAGCTGACCCTCTAAAACATTATGCACTCACCTAAAGAATTATTAGGAACACCATACTAATACGGTGTTGGACCCCCTTTTGTCTTCAGAACTGCTCAGGTAGCCCGTGGCATTTAAACGATGGCCAGTTGGCACTAAGGGGCCTAAAGTGTGCTCAGAAAACATCCCCCACACCATTACACCACCAGCCTGCACAGTAGTAACAAGGCATGATGGATACATGTTCTCATTCTGTTTAGGCCAAATTCGGACTCTACCATTTGAATGTCTCAACAGAAATCGAGACTCATCAGACCAGGCAACATTTTTCCAGTCTTCAACAGTCCAATTTTGGTGAGCTTGTGCAAATTGTAGCCTCTTTTTCCTATTTGTACTGGAGATGAGTGGTACCCGGTGGGGTCTTCTGCTGTTGTAGCCCATCCGCCTCAAGGTTGTGCGTGTTGTGGCTTCACAAATGCTTTGCTGCATACCTCGGTTGTAACGAGTGGTTATTTCAGTCAACATTGCTCTTGTATCAGCTTAAATCAGTCGGCCCATTCTCCTCTGACCTCTAGCATCAACAAGGCATTTTCGCCCACAGGACTACCGCATACTGGATGTTTTTCCCTTTTCACACCATTCTTTGTAAACCCTAGAAATGGTTGTGCGTGAAAATCCCAGTAACTGAGCATATTGTGAAATACTCAGACTGGCCCAACAACCATGCCACGCTCAAAATTGCTTAAATCACCTTTCTTTCCCATTCTGACATTCAGTTTGGAGTTCAGGAGATTGTCTTGACCAGGACCACAACCCTACATGCATTGAAGCAACTGCCATGTGATTGGTTCCCTAGATAATCGCATTAATGATAAATAGAACAGGTGTTCCTAATAATTCTTTAGGTGAGTGTATGTGAGGGCCTTCAGGTGAGCTGACCCTGTAAAATATTGAAGGTGAAGGCCTGCTGATGAGCTGACCCTATAAAACATTATATGCAAGGGCCTGCTGGTGAGCTGACCCTCTAAAAAATTATATGCGAGGGCCTGCTGGTGAGCTGACCCTGTAAAACATTATATGCAAAGGCATATATGCGAGGGCATTATATGCGACAAATAAGCATGTGTTCATATTAGTGTTGATCAAGAATATTCAAATTTCGCATTTTTATCGTGAATATAGGTATTTCGAAAATTCGCTAATATTTCAAATATAGTTATATATTTGTAAATTCGAATATTCGAAATTTTTTCTGATTTTTTTTTTCCAATTTTTTTCGAATTATTTTTATTTTTTTAATCAGTACACATGATCCCTTCCTGCTTCTAGCTTGTGGCCAATATACTTGACTTTAGGAGTAGTAGTGTTTGCGAATTTTGCTCTATATTTGTTTTTTCGAAAATTCGCTATATTGCTATATATTCTTGTTTTAGAATATTACGAATATTCGAAAAAACAAATTTATAGCAATATAGCGAATATTCAAAAAAACGGATATCGAGCAATTTAGCTAATATAGTGCTATAATCTTATTTTTTTATAGTTGTAATTTTTTTCGAATATTCTCTATATTGCTATATATTCTTGTTTTAGAATATTGCAAATATTCGAAAAAACTAAGTTATAGCAATATAGCGAATATTCGAAAAAAACAAATATAAAGCAATTTAGCTAATATAGTGCTATAATCTTCTTTCTCTAATAGTTGTAATTTTTTTCTCATCTGAAGTTCAGATTGGAAAAAAATTACAACTATAAAAAAAAGATTATAGCACTATATTAGCTAAATTGCTATATATTCATTTTTTTTTGAATATTCGCTATATTGCTATATATTCTTGTTTTAGAATATTACGAATATTCGAAAAAACTGTTATAGCAATATAGTGACTATTCGAAAAAAATCGAATATAGAGCAATTTAGCTAATATAGTGCTATAATCTTCTTTATCTAATAGTTGTAAGTTAAAAAATTCGCAATAAAAAAATCGAATCTGAAAATTAGAATCCGAAAATTCTCATATTACACAATCATTACCTTGCCGATTTTTTTAGTAAAAAAAAAATCGTGAGTTTTCGAATTTTCGAATATTCAACGAATATTCTAAAAATATTCGCGAAATATCGTGAATTCGAATATGACCCCTGCCGCTCATCACTAGTTGATATGATGGAAAAGGAGAAGGAGGATAATAAAATAAATATTCAACCATATACCCTTGTTTGTGGTGGAAGGGGTGCATGGGAATACAGTGTATTCAGTAAATTGTAAACAACACATTTAAAGTGGCTTTATGTTCATCAGCTTTCCTCTGTTGGAGTTGAGAAGTCATGGTCAATCCAGTTCATTTTTATAAGAGCCAGCCTGACAGCATTTTCAGTTGACAGGCGGATACACTTATTTGTTATAATGCCACCAGCAGCACTAAATACCCGCAATGACAAAACGCTGGTGGCAGGACAGGCCAGCACCTCCAAGGCGTAGAGCACCAGTTCGTGCCTCATGACTAGCTTAGACACCTAGTAGTTGTAAGGCACTAAGGGATCATTGAGGATGCTGACACGGTCTGCTATGTACTCCTTCACCATCTTCCAAAATATTTCCCTCCTTGTGACACTAGGTTGCGCATCAGGGTTATGGTGCTGGCGGGGTGTCATGAAACTGTCCCAGGCTTTGGAAAGTGTTGCCCTGCCTCTGTTGGAACTGCTGTGTGTTCCCTTTGTCTCCCCTCCTCGGTTGACCAAGGAACTACGGACTCTGCCGCCAGCGTTTTCAGATGGAAATTTTTGGAGCAATTTTTCAACAAGGATCTTCTGGTATTGCACCGTTTTGCTCATCCTCAGTAATCCGTGTTGTCTAAAATGAGTATAATGTGCGGGTCGCGGGAAAGGCAGCCCAACATGAAGTCAGCCATGTGTGCCAAAGTACCAACAGGCAAGACTTTGCTGTCGTCATCAGGAGGATCACTCTCAATCTCCTCATCCTCTTACTCTTTTTCTGCCCACCCTTGCTGAACAGATGGAATTAAAATTCCATGGGTACTACCCTCTGTAGTGGAGGCAACAGTCTCCTGATCCTCCTCCTCCTATTCATTGTCCAATTCGTGCTGAGAAGACTAACTGAGGGTGGTCTGGTTATTACCCTGTGTAATGTCTTCCACCATTTCAACCTCTTCCACATGCAAAGTGTCGTCCTTAATTGTGAGCAGTGAGCGTTTGAGTAGACACAGAAGTGGGATGGTTACGCTGAAAATAGCGTTACCGCCGCTCATCATCTGTGTTGATTCCTCAAAGTTTCTTAAAACCTCACAGAGGTTAGACATCCATGTCCACTCCTCGCTTGTGAATAGCGAAAGCTGACTTAAAAGGCGAAGACCATGTTGCAGCTGGTATTCCACTACTGCCCTCTGCTGCTCAGAAAGCCTGGCCAACATGTGGAACATCGAGTTTCAGCACGTGCTCACGTTGCACAACAGCCAGTGAGCCGGCAATTTCAAGCACGGCCTGTTGCCGCTTCCCCACTGTGGTGCTACACTGCTTCCAGCTATCGACTGATGACTGGCTGGTGCTGCACTCAGATAATTTGGAGGTGGAAGTGGAGGAGGAGGCGGAGGAGGAGAAGTGGGGCTTGGAGCCACTAACGTAGGTGCCAATCGCCGTAGGGCCTGCAATCCTTCAGGAAAATGTAGCGTCCCTGGCCGAATATACTTGTCAATGTTTCCGTGGTTAAGTGGACCCTCCCAGTAACTGAGTAGGTCAGGGCATGTGTGATGTTACGGGACACATGTTGGTGTAAGGCGGGCACGGCACACCTTGAAAAATAGTGGCGGCTGGGGACTGTGTAAAGCTGGACGGCTGCCGACATCAGGCTGCGGATGGCAACAGTGTCTGCTTACATCAACTCACTCACATCAAACCTTTCTGCTTGCATTGACAAATTTCTCCAAAATTATGTTCAACTCCTACCCTCCTATCTGAAAGATACAGCCCACTTGATTAACCAATTAGATTCCCTGCAATGGCACAGCAATTACATTTGGGTTACTCTAGATGTCACCTCCCTTTATAGTAACATTCAACACTTATTGGGCCTTCTTGCTGCGAAACATTACCTTGGAACAGATTCTACCATGCCGGATTCCCAGAAAGAATTCATTTTGATAGCAATAGATTTTACTCTACACCATAATTACTTTACTTTTATTGGAGCTTTTTACATCCAAAATAAGGGTACTGCAATGGGCACTAAATTTGCCCCCGCCTACGCCAATCCATTTATGGAATGTTTTGAGGAACGGCATGGCTTACTTTCCCATCCAAATATAAAATAATTTTGCCGTTACATCGATAATATTATCTTCATCTGGGAGGGCAATACAGAGGAGTTGATATCATTTACAGAGAATTTGAACACTAACGACTGGGGTCTAACCTTCTGCCTTAATTATAACCCTAATGAAGCCATTTTCCTTGACATTCACCTGATCTCAACATCCAACCAGATTACTATGAAAACACACTTCAAAAAAGTTGATGCCAATAGTTATTTGGACTTCAATAGCTGCCACCACTCAAAGTGGAAGAAAAATATCCCTTTTAGTTAAATAAAGAAAGTACAAAGAAACTGTTCCAACAACCACACCCTAAAACAACAACTCCACACCCTACGGGACCGTTTTAAGGAAAAGGGCTACCCTAAAACGCTCATTAATGAGTCTATAAAAAAAAAACATGAAACTAGAACAAAAAGAGGCATTGAGACCAAAAACAACCAAAAATGATAATTGAAGAGATCCCCAACTCAACCTTATCACTAGAGATAATGTTAAACATGCAACAATCAGACAGATTTAAATAAAATACTGGGGGTTACTCTTGAAAGATCCAATCCTGAGAAAGATATTACCCCCTTCCCCATCCATTACCTTCAGAAGAGCGCAAACCCTGAAAAATATTATCACACCCTCCTGTCCCAAGCTCCAAAAAGACAACAAACTCCCCCACCGACATCTAGCAATCATGTAGCAAAGGGGGCTTATAAATGTGGAGTAAGAGGTGTAAATGGTACGAGATGATTACCCACAACAGAAACAATATGGATATTCCTAATTCTGAGGAGAAATATGCCCTCAAACACACTATGAATTGCGGCACCAGAAATGTCATTTATCTACTACAGTGCCTATTCAAACTGCAGTATGCAGGTAGGACCACCCAAACTCTCAGAGAAAGGATGAACACTGGTCAAATATTAATAGCAAATCACTAACACACAGCGTCCCGAGACATTTTACAGGATATCATGAAAGCAATTCCTCCCTTCTCGCAGTAACTCCCACAGAATGGATTTCACAATCCTACCAGCAACTTGCCCGAAAAGAAATGTACTGGATATACCGACTCAACACGCTATCCCCCTTTGGACTGAACGAAGCATTGGAGTATGCCAACTATTAGCCCCAATCTTCTAAATCATCTTTGAGTCATACCAGTTTAACCCAATAGATTAGTTCTACCTGCTCTCTCCCACACCTAAATCCTTGCTTCCGGTCTCAATTATTTAGAACAACCTTTTAACAGACTTATATTTTCCCGCAAACTCCGGTACATGTCACCACCTCACACAATGACGCACATACACTCACCTAAAGAATTATTAGGAACACCTGTTCTATTTATCATTAATGCGATTATCTAGGGAACCAATCACATGGCAGTTTCAATGCATGTAGGGTTGTGGTCCTGGTCAAGACAATCTCCTGAACTCCAAACTAAATGTCAGAATGGGAAAGAAAGGTGATTTAAGCAATTTTGAGCGTGGCATGGTTGTTGGTGCCAGACGGGCCGGTCTGAGTATTTCACCATCTGCTCAGTTACTGGGATTTTCACGCACAACCATTTCTAGGGTTTACAAAGAATGGTGTGAAAAGGGAAAAACATCCAGTATGCGGCAGTCCTGTGGGCGAAAATGCCTTGTTGATGCTAGAGGTCAGAGGAGAATGGGCCGACTGATTCAAGCTGATACAAGAGCAACGTTGACTGAAATAACCACTCGTTACAACCGAGGTATGCAGCAAAGCATTTGTGAAGCCACAACACGCACAACCTTGAGGCGGATGGGCTACAACAGCAGAAGACCCCACCGGGTACCACTCATCTCCACTACAAATAGGAAAAAGAGGCTACAATTTGCACGAGCTCACCAAAATTGGACTGTTGAAGACTGGAAAAATGTTGTCTGGTCTGATGAGTCTCGATTTCTGTTGAGACATTCAAATGGTAGAGTCCGAATTTGGCGTAAACAGAATGAGAAAATGTATCCATCATGCCTTGTTACCACTGTGCAGGCTGGTGGTGGTGGTGTAATGGTGTGGGGGATGTTTTCTGGGCACACTTTAGGCCCCTTAGTGCTAATTGGCCATCGTTTAAATGCCACAGGCTACCTGAGCATTGTTTCTGACCATGTCCATCCCTTCATGACCACCATGTACCCATCCTCTGATGGCTACTTCCAGCAGGATAATGCACTATGTCACAAAGCTCGAATCATTTTAAATTGGTTTCTTGAACATGACAATGAAATGGCCCCCACAGTCACCAGATCTCAACCCAATAGAGCATCTTTGGGATGTGGTGGAACGGTTTCCATAGACGGTGTCCACTGCACCTAGGTTTTTGGGGAGGAAAATAAGAAAAACTATATTTTTAATCAAAAGGTGTGCTTTTGGTGGGTTTGGAACTAATGGTGGTCTGTGGATGGCACTATTACTGGGGATCTGTGGATGACGGAGACTGTTATGGGGGATCTGTGGATGATGGACACTGTTATGGGGGGATCTGTGGATGACGGACACTGTTATGGGGGGATCTGTGGATGACGGACACTGTTATGGGGGATCTGTGGATGACAGACACTGTTATGAGGGATCTGTGGATGACAGACACTTATGGGGGGGATCTGTGGCTGGCACTGTTACAAGGGGGATCTGTGAATGGCACTGTTAGAGGGGGGATCTGTGGGTGGCACTGTTATATATGTGCCATCCACAGACCCCCCCAGCCCACAACAGTGCCATCCACAGACTTCCCCCCCAGCCCATAACTGTGCCATCCACAAATGTCCCCCATAAAAATGTCATCCACAGATCCCGCCCCCCTCCAGTATACAAATATAATGTCTTATTCAATTAAAAGTTATTACACATGCCCCCCAACTCCTAATAGTACCGTACATCCTAACCGCTTCAGTACAACCCAGGCAGGCAGGCCAGGCGGGCGGACCGTCACTCACTGACGTCACTTGCCTGCGCCGCCTGCTTCATTTATAAAGTAGGCGGCGCAGGCATGTGACATCAGGGAGTTACGCTGCCGCCCGTCCGGCCTGCCTGCCGGCATTCTACTGAAGCGGTTAGGATGTAAGGTACTAATAGAAGTGAGGGGGCATGTCTAATAACTATTAATTGAATAAGACATTTTATATTAGTACACCGGAGCGGCGGGGCGGGGCTATAGTACACTGACTGCACCGCCCCGCCGCTATTGCCGGCCCCCAGCTCCTCCTCCCAGTCCCTCCCCCCGCTCTCGCATACCGTACATTGCAGCCAGCGATGTAAAACTGCCAGCATTCGCCCCATAAGACGCAGGGGCATTTTTCCCCCATTTTGGGGGGAGAAAAAGTGCGTCTTATGGGGCGAAAAATACGGTATATGTTTATACAGCTAAACCTGCCAATAACCTTAATACTGTTCCTATGTTTATGTGTTAAGGACAAAAGCAGAGTTATTTACAGTGACTTTATGTTGGATGTCATAAAACTGTTATATATTGTGTTTACAGAAGCAAAAAAGATAATATGCCTTTAAGATTCATTATATAATGTAAAGTAAGCTCAATGACACAGCAGAAACAACAGAAAACATAGAGTTAAACTGTTGTTGCTGGGCAGGAGTCTTGACCAATCACAGCCAGCCTCACACACAGCAAGAGCTTTGACCAATCGCAGCCAGCCTCACACACAGTCTGTGTGAGAAATTCCCCTAGCAGGAGCTGCTAGAATCATTACACCAGAGGAGAGAAGCTGAACAGGCATTCACTCCACTGAGAGTTGTGTTTTATGGAAGCAGAGAGGCCAAAATAAGTATTTAGAACAGTTATATAATGTTCCTACTGTTAATATAGTAATTAGAACTGTATACTGAACCAGTTATATGTGGGTTTACTTACAGTTCCACCAATTGCAAACTACAAAGTTCACATACAAATTTAAATTCCATATTGCAATCCAAATTGCATACAACCATATCAGATCATACTCACCCAATCTGCAAATTGTTACTGCTAACTGCATACTGCAAATTGCGTCCAAATTCAGCAAGTAGAACTATTAGTTAGACCTCAGATATACCTCTCAGAGAGATCATAAAGTCCTTGAATAACTTAAAGTGAGAGTAGAGATACTGAAGAGAGAAATATATCCACCATTTTATGTTGAATGACAAGATTGAACAGTTGAACCACCATCTTATGCATAACACCATTTTATGAATATTTATGAAACACGTGATTTGTACATGGACTATCTGCTGTGGAGGCGTCAGTGTTATATGAAGAAAAGTTGAAGTTAATAAAGAAGTTATTTGAAGCATTTAGTGTGCTCTTTAAACCTACTGTTTCCATAGAACGGGACTAGAGGAATTACAGAGTAACAGACAGTCTGGTTGGACTAAAAAAGTTAGAGATATCAAAATTCTTCTAATGCCATAGCTCAAAAGGCACTCCATAGCGCAAAAGACACTTGAAAGTTGAGAACCTTATGGAAAATTCCTAAAATATATGTTTAAGTCCTACCACTGAGAACATAGAATTATAGGTAATTTTGGTGGGAGTGTAGCTGGCCAGCTAAGACCTGTCCTAGGTTGCTAATATAGCTTATACAGGTCCTTCTAAAAAAATTAGCATATTGTGATAAAGTTCATTATTTTCTGTAATGTACTGATAAACATTAGACTTTCATATATTTTAGATTCATTACACACCAACTAAAGTAGTTCAAGCCTTTTATTGTTTTAATATTGATGATTTTGGCATACAGCTCATGAAAACCCAAAATTCCTATCTAAAAAAATTAGCATATCATGAAAAGGTTCTCTAAACGAGCTATTAACCTAATCATCTGAATCAACTAATTAACTCTAAACACCTGCAAAAGATTCCTGAGGCTTTTAAAAACTCCCAGCCTGGTTCATTACTCAAAACCGCAATCATGGGTAAGACTGCCGACCTGACGGCTGTCCAGAAGGCCATCATTGACACCCTCAAGCAAGAGGGTAAGACACGGAAAGAAATTTCTGAAGGAATAGGCTGTTACCAGAGTGCTGTATCAAGGCACCTCAGTGGGAAGTCTGTGGGAAGGAAAAAGTGTGGCAGAAAACGCTGCACAACGAGAAGAGGTGACCGGACCCTGAGGAAGATTGTGGAGAAGGACCGATTCCAGACCTTGGGGGACCTGCGGAAGCAGTGGACTGAGTCTGGAGTAGAAACATCCAGAGCCACCGTGTACAGGCGTGTGCAGGAAATGGGCTACAGGTGCCGCATTCCCCAGGTCAAGCCACTTTTGAACCAGAAACAGCGGCAGAAGCGCCTGACCTGGGCTACAGAGAAGCAGCACTGGACTGTTGCATGTCATTCGGAAATCAAGGTGCCAGAGTCTGGAGGAAGACTGGGGAGAGGGAAATGCCAAAATGCCTGAAGTCCAGTGTCAAGTACCCACAGTCAGTGATGGTCTGGGGTGCCATGTCAGCTGCTGGTGTTGGTCCACTGTGTTTTATCAAGGGCAGGGTCAATGCAGCTAGCTATCAGGAGATTTTGGAGCACTTCATGCTTCCATCTGCTGAAAAGCTTTATGGAGATGAAGATTTCATTTTTCAGCACGACCTGGCACCTGCTCACAGTGCCAAAACCACTGGTAAATGGTTTACTGACCATGGTATTACTGTGCTCAATTGGCCTGCCAACTCTCCTGACCTGAACCCCATAGAGAATCTGTGGGATATTGGGAAGAGAAAGTTAAGAGACGCAAGACCCAACACTCTGGATGAGCTTAAGGCCGCTATCAAAGCATCCTGGGCCTCCATAACACCTCAGCAGTGCCACAGGCTGATTGCCTCCATGCCACGCCGCATTGAAGCAGTCATTTCTGCAAAAGGATTCCCGACCAAGTATTGAGTGCATAACTGAACATAATTATTTGAAGGTTGACTTTTTTTGTATTAAAAACACTTTCTTTTATTGGTCGGATGAAATATGCTAATTTTTTGAGATAGGAAATTTGGGTTTTCATGAGCTGTATGCCAAAATCATCAATATTAAAACAATAAAAGGCTTGAACTACTTCAGTTGGTGTGTAATGAATCTAAAATATATGAAAGTCTAATGTTTATCAGTACATTACAGAAAATAATGAACTTTATCACATTATGCTATTTTTTTTAGAAGGACCTGTATGTGTATACAGATAAACCTGCCAATAACCTTAATACAGTTCCTATGTTTATAAGGCCTCTTTCACACTTGCGTTGTCCGGATCCGGCGTGTACTCCACTTGCCGGAATTACACGCCGGATCCGGAAAAACGCAAGTGTACTGAAAGCATTTGAAGACGGATCCGTCTTCAAAATGCTTTCAGTGTTACTATGGCACCCAGGACGCTATTAAAGTCCTGGTTGCCATAGTAGGAGCGGGGAGCGGGGGAGCGGTATACTTACAGTCCGCGCGGCTCCCGGGGCGCTCCAGAGTGACGTCAGAGCGCCCCATGCGCATGGATGACATGCCATGCAATCACGTCATCCATGTGCGTGGGGGCGCCCTGACGTCACTCTGGAGCGCCCCGGGAGCCACACGGACGGTAAGTTTGCTGCTCCCCCGCTCCCCACTACACTTTACCATGGCTGCCAGGACTTTAGCGTCCCGGCAGCCATGGTAACCACTCTAAAAAAGCTAAACGTCGGATCCGGCAATGCGCCGAAACGACGTTTAGCTTAAGGCCGGATCCGGATCAATGCCTTTCAATGGGCATTCATTCGGGATCCGGCCTTGCGGTAAGTCTTCAGGATTTTTGGCCGGAGCAAAAAGTGCAGCATGCTGCGGTATTTTCTCCGGCCAAAAAACGCTCCGTTCCGGAACTGAAGACATCCTGATGCATCCTGAACGGATTTCACTCCATTCAGAATGCATTAGGATAAAACTGATCAGGATTCTTCCGGCATAGAGCCCCGACGACGGAACTCTATGCCGGAAGACAAAAACGCAACTGTGAAAGAGCCCTTAGTTAAAGACAAAATCAGAGATATTTACAGTGACTTCATGTTTAGATGTCATAGTTATATTTTGTGTCCACAGAAGCAGAAAAAGATAATGTGCCTTTAAGATTCATTATATAATGTAAGGTAAGCTCAATTACACAGCAGAAAGCATAGAGTTAAACTGTTGTTGCTAAGCAGGAGTCTTGACCAATCCTAGCCAGTCTTACACAGCCCAGGAGTTTTGACCAATCACAGCCAGCCTCACACACAGCCTGTGTGGGAAATTCCCTAGCAGGAGCTGCTAGAATCATTACACCAGAGGAGAGGAGCTGAACAGACATTCACTCCACTAAGAGCTGTGTTTTATTGAAGCAGAGAGGCCAAAGTAGGTATTTAGAACAGTTATATAATGTTCCTGTTGTTAGTATTGTGAACTGCATACTAAACCAGTTATATGTGTGTTTACTTACAGTTCCACCAAATTGCGACCAAATTCCATACAAATTCCAAACAATCAAACAAATTGCATACAAATGCGAACTGCTTATACCAGATCATAAGCAGTTGTACAGAGCAAACTGCAAACCAAGAAGAGCAAGTGAACTATTAGTTAGACCTCAGTTATACCTCTCAGAGAGATCATAAAGTGCTTAAACAATTTAAAGTGAGAGTACAGAAACTGGAGAGAGAAATATATCCACCATTTTATGTTGAATGACAAGCTTGAACAGTTGATCCACCATCTTATGCATACCGCCATTATGCATACGTGTTTTGTTCATGGACTATCATGGACTATCTGCTGCGGAAGCGGCAGTGTTATATATGAAGAAAAGGTGAAGTTATTTCAAGCATTTGGTGTGCTCTTTCAACCTAGTATTTCCATAGAACGGGGCTAGAAGAATTACAGAGTAACAGAGAGTCTGGTTGGACTAAAAAAGTTAGAGATATCAAAATTCTTCTAATGCCATAGCTCAAAAGGCACTCCATAGCGCAAAAGGCACTTCATAGTGATGCCCCTGCCACAACAAGTTTTTTTCTGTCAGGTTAATGTCAAGTTTTTGGGGCCTGTACTCCAGTGGCCTGTGCAGTGTCCCACTCGTGATCGTGGGCACTGCAAACTAGTTTTAATGTGTTTTATTGTCATATATTATGCCTGTATGCTGTACTTCATATCATGTCATATTCTCCCATATCACTATGTGATTTTATATGTAATATCCTTTCTACAGGCCTAGTTAGGGTGCACTACACTAGTTTCTCCACTAGATGGGGCAGTGTTACAGTGTGTATATATAGCTTAGCTCAGGCCTAGTTAGTCATTCTTTCCCTGAAGTCTAATCAGTGAGCAGCCATGATGTAGCTGCCTGCTGGAGGGGGATCTCCTGCCTCTCTGCTCTCTCCCTGTTGGCTCCACAGTCCAGGGTTAAAGCCTACAAGATTCAGCCTTTAATTCAGGTTAGAATAAGGCGAGAGTTAATACCAGCCTAAGACTTTTTATACTTCAAAAGCCTAGTCTGAAGCAGTAGCTTTCATATATATAAAAGACAAAGAGTCTGTTTTACCTGATGACTTACAATATCCTACCCCCGTATGCATGAGAGACTGTATTTCATATCTGGATGCACTACAGACTGTTTTATACTTGGATATAACCGTTATCAGGAGAAACATTCAGTAAAAGCTATAAGATGGATTGCAAAATCCTTGTCTCAGTCTCCAATTCCTCAGTTAACACTACAGTAAATGGTTGTACCACCATAAAAGGTACTGGCGTCATGACTACAAGGGACATTGCCATAGGCACATTAATACAGACCATCAAGGGCACCTCGAACCACCATCTGGCCTGTGTCCCTTACACCAGAGTGTGCCCCAGAGAATTCCTGTGCCGTTCTCCTCATTACTTGTGCAGGCCTGCCCAGGGACGACATAACCGTGAGTAACCAGAACTGTATTTACCTCGGCCCATCTAATGCTCACACCGTGACCTCACATAAAATTACCCTGTCGGTCTGGCTCACTGCACCTACAGTAAAATGTTTATCCAGTGACCGCCTAATGTACCTCCAGCCACATCATCACAAGATCTTTTCTGTCAGATGAATGCCTAATTTTTTGGGCCTGTACTCCTGTGGCCTAAAATAAGTTTCCTAGGCTCCAGCAGGCCACATTTTTGAGAGTTTCCCTTTAAGATGCATAAAAATGGCCACTGATTAAAATACATCTTTTTTGTAGGAATTTTTGCCATTGATCCCCCTCTGGTATGTCACTGTCCATGTTGTGGGACTATTTGTGCACTTCTAGTAAGTATTTGGTGGCTGCAAATATGACCTAAAGGCTTTTAAGGTTCGTCTGCCATTAAACTCAATGGGGCCCGCCACGAACGCGCGGTTCGCGAACATTTGATCGCAATGCGCATTCACGAATCGTCCAGGCCAATGTTCATCCATCACTATTCAGGATTATAATCCCTGACAAGCAGAGCAGAGAGGAGGATGAGGCAGCTCTTTATCTAAGTGTTGTAAAGTAACTTGTCTCCTGTGTGATTAGGACAGATTCTGTGTGTGCTAATTTCATTTCTCCTAAGGATTGCTCCCTAGACAAATCGAACCATTATAGCTATTGAAATATATTTGGGAATATATTTATACTAAAGTAATATTTAAGTATTTTCATTTTCTTAATTCCCGGAGAACCCCTTTAAGTTTAAGATAAAGATTAAAATCCAGCAGTTACATGTTCAGTATATGACAATACATAGAGAACATATTGGCCGACATTTACTAATCCTGACTAATGTGTAAACAAATTACATAAATGTGGGCAGTCTGAAAATGGTGAAAATTTATCACAGTGCCCAATACTGAATGATAATCTTCAGACTTTCTAGTCTATACCACCTTTTAGTTGGTTTAGCTTTGGATGAAAATGTGTCCACATGCTGTGAAAATGTTCCAAAATTCTACAAACTTTAGAACAACTGTAACTCGCTCTAATCTGCGGCACTACAGTATATGCCCCAGAATTGTGGAAGTAGACAGAAGCTGGCCATTGTCCACTTTTTAGTTTAAAAGCAAGAGATGTAGAAGATACCAGAAGAAGTGATCCTCTATGGTGCATGTGAATAATAACTATGTATAAATGGGGTGCACTAGAATATTGGCTGAAACTATGTCAAGAAAGTGATGCACTTATCATAGTAAATGTGAGTCATTGTGTGACTACAGCTCCTTGTGTACTTGGTTTAAGGACAGTCAAAATCTGAAAAAATATACGGATTACCAGTATAAGTGCACATCATACATCACTATTATAACACTACAATGTAAATGAAGGCACTAAACGGGCAGCATGGCTGCTCAGTGGTTAGCATTGGTGCCTTGAATCTGATCAAGAACATCTGCATGGCGTTTGTATGTTCTTCCCATGTTTGTGTGGGTTTCCTCCAAGTACCCCAGTTTCCTTCCACACTACGAAGCCATACTAATAGGGAACTTGTAGATTATGAGCCCCACTAAGGACAGAATGTGATGATGATGTCTGTAAAGTGCTGTGTAATATGTCAGCGCTATATAAGTGAGTAAAAATAAAGAGTGAATAATCTAGATATGATATGCTGCCCCTGGTGGTGAGCACTGGTTAGTCAATAGAAAAGCTGGGGATTAACCCATTCAGTACCAGCACCATACATGTAACCCTAGATATACCAGGCCACATTAACCCTAGATATGCTGTGGTCAGCGCTGACCGCAGCACGTGCAATGTGGGGAGAGGGAAGGAGCACCCATTGGGTCCCCGCACTGCTGTTGGACTTCAGCCTGATGCCTTCTTTAGGCATCGTGGCTGCCTTCCATGTCAGCCTGTGAGATCTAGGCCCCCTGGATCTCACAGGCAAGCATTACAATACAGGGGATCATAGCGACAAAAGTTGAAGTCCCAAAGTGTGACAAAAAATAAAGTGAAAAAAAAAAGTTTTTTTTACAAAAAAGCTTCCTTTTCCCAAAATAAAGTTACATTAAAAAAAAAAAAAAATTGGGAAAAAAAGAAAAGTAGACATATTAGGTATCGCCACGTCCGAATCGACTGGCTATATAAAAATATCACATGATCCACCCCTTCAGGTAAATGCCCTAAAAATAAAATAAAAAAAATAGTGCCAAAAAAGCAATTTTCTGGACACCTTGCCTCACAAAAAAAGTAATACCAAGCGATCAAAAAGTCTGATGTACCCCAAAATGATACTAATCAAACCATCATCTCATTCTGCAACAAAAAAAAGCCCCTACCTAAGACAATCGCCCAAAAAAATAAATTTGGCTCTCAGAAAATGACAACACAAAAACAAGATTTTATTTTGTTTAAAAAGGCTTTCACTGTGTAAAACTTGAAAAAAATATATAAAATAGACACATTGGGTATCCCAAAACATGCCTCACAAAAAGTGTAATACCAAGCGATCAAAAAGTCTCATGTACCCCAAAATGGTACCAATGTAAACACCAATGTACGAGCCCCCACATCAGACATTGTATTTACATTTAGTCATAGACTACTGATTGCCTGCTCTTGACAGGTGCATATTATGTTTTTTATACTAATTTAAAATGTAACTTTTATTATTTACTTTTTTAATAATAAATGTAGGTTTTAATATAGTAGGTTAGACATTATAAAAACGTTCACCATTTATTATTAAAAAAGTAAATAATAAAACTTAAATTTTAAATTAGTATAAAAAACATAATATGCACCTGTCAAGAGCAGGCAATCAGTAGTCTATGACTAAATGTAAATACAATAAAAGTGCCTCTACACGTGCAGGGTATATATGAATGTAATATATACCCACATCAGACAATCTCTCAAAAAATGAACACCAATAGCACCCATAAACCAATCCATCAAAATCTGCACTGCAAAAGCCTTATGGCGCTCCTTCTATTCTGAATCCTGCCATGTGCCCCTACAGCAGTTTTTCTACCACATATGGGGTGTTGACGTATTCAGGAGAAAATGGGTAACAAATTATGGGGTGCTTTTTCTCCTGTTACCCCTTGTGAAAATGAAAAATTTGGGGCTAAAACAACATTCTGTTGGAAGAAATTAAACTTTTCATTTTCACAGTCAAGTGTTTCCAAATTCCGTAAAATGCTTAGGGGGTCAAAGTGCTCAGTAGCCCCCAATATATTCCTTAAGGGGTGTAGTTTCCAAAATGGGGTCACTTTTTGAGGATTTACACTGTAGGGATACGTCAGGTTCTCTTCAAATACAAAATAGTGCCTAAAAACCATTATAGCAAAACCTGCCTCCAAAATCCATATTGCGCTGCTTTCCTTTTGACCACTGCCATATGCCCATAAAGCAGTTTACCGCCACATACAGGGTATTTCTGTAAACTGCAGAATCAGAGTAATATATATTGAGGTTTATTTTGCTGTTAACCCTTGCTGTGTTGCAAGAAAAAATCATTAAGATAAAAAATATACAAAAAAAGTTAAATTTTGAAATTTCACCTCCGTATTCCTTTAATTCTTGTGGAACACCTCAAGGGTTAACAAAGTTTCTAACTTTAGTTGTGAATAATTTGAGGGGTGGAGTTTCTAAAATGGGGTTATTTATGGGTGGTTTCCATTTTGTAAGCCCCTAAAAATCACTTTATAAATGAATTGGTGCTTAAAAAAATGGTTTTGGAAAGTTTGGTGAAAATTTGAAAAATCACTTCTAAAATTCTAAGCCATCTAACGTCCTAAAAAAATGAAATGACATTTACAAAATGATGCCAACATAAAGCAGACATATGGGGAATGTTGATTGATAACTATTTTATGAGGCATTACTATCAGTCTTAAAAGTAGAGAAATTCAAATTTAGAAAATTGTGAATTTTTCAAACTTTTTGTTACATTTTTTATTATTTTATAAATAAAGGTAAAATATATTGACTCAAATTTGTCACTGTCATGAAGTACGATGTGTCACAAGAAAAATATCTGAATGGTTTGGATAAGTAAAAGCATTCCAAAGTTATTACCACGTAAAGTGACACATGTCAAATTTGCAAAAATCAGTGAAAGGGTTAAGGTTGAGTGAATTGATTTGTAATCAGCTGGATTTGTTATGAATTTCACAACAATATGTCTATCAAACAAATCCAAGCTTTTCTGATTCGCTCAGGATGAATCAGGTAATATGGCACGCAGCACCATTTTACTGGCCATGTTGAAAGGCAAAAACACGAAGGAATAAGAAGAAGGATGGTCACCTGACTGGGAGGAAGTGGGAGGACTTGCCTTGATTGGCTCAGAGGCTGATAGACAGACAGGGTCAGCCAATCAGGGATGTAGCAGAACACCATTCTCCATTGAACTTGAGATCTGGAAGGATGATGTGCTGTGGCTCTGTCTGATAAAAAAGTCTGCAGACATATGTCTTGCATTTACTGTGCAAGGGATAGTATGGAAGTATTCTCGGCGTACAGGAAGGGAATAGGCAACGTGTTTGTGAATTTATGGTATATTAATGGGTTTAACCCCTTAAGGACTTAGGGCGTACCGGTACGCCCTATTTACCGAATCCTTAAGGCCTCAGGGTGTACCGGTACGTCCTAAGTTCAAATCGTGTTTGCGACGCTTCGGGGGTTAATCCGAACAGGATGCCGGCTAAAATCATTCAGCCGGCATACTGTCACAACGCCAGAGGGGGTCATGTAACCCCCCCGTATCGGCGATCGCCGCAAACCGCAGGTCAATTCAGACCTGCGGTTTGCTGCACTTTCTGCAGTTTCTGATCTCCGCGGTCCCTGACAGCGGGGATCAGAAACTTTAGTGTGCCTAAACTATCGATTTTTCACCCCCCCTGCACTCCTGCATGATTTTATGCTGGCGGGTGGTGCAGGGGGGGGCTTGTGGGCGGTGGGGGCAGTGCAGGAGGCGGGCGGTGCGGCAGGCTGGATCTCAATCCCCCGCCCACCTCCTCTTGAAAATTCGTTGGTGGCCAGTGTTTATACCAGAATGTAAGCACATTGCTGACACTCTGGTATAAACGGCTGACATCTGTGCAGATGTCAGCCGTTTAACCCTTTCCATACCGCGGTCCGTACGGACCGCTGTATGGAAAAGGTTAACTGTCAGTGTCAGGGAGCTCCCATCCTCTCCCATCGGGGGGCTGCTGTGCCTTTGCAGCCCACCGATGGAGAGAGAGAGAGCCCCCAGACAGAACCCGTCCTTACCCTTCCCCACCTGCGAAGTTGTGGCAAACGGGGAAGGTTCCCATGGCAACAGGATGCCTTCTCAGGCATCCTGCTGTCCATGGTGCTGAACAGATCTGTGCTAAAGGCATAGCTCGGTTCAGACAAAGTGTAAGTAAAATACAGTACAATACACTATATAGTGTACTGTACTGTATTATACAGACATCAGACCCACTGGATCTTCAAGAACCAAGTGGGTCTGGGTCAAAAAAATGTAAAAAAAGTGAAAAAAGTTAAGATAAAAAAAACACATTTATCACTGAATAAAAATTAAAAAAATAAAATACACTACACATATTAGGTATTGCCGCGTCCATTACGACCTGATCTATAAAACGGTAATGTCTTTTCCCGCACGGTGAACGCCATAAAAATAAAAAAATAAAAACTATGAGAAAATAGAAATTTTGCCCACCTTACTTCCCAAAAAAGCTAATAAAAGTGATAAAAAAAGTTGCATGTACGCCAAAATAGTACCAATCAAACTATCATCCCATCCCACAAAAATAACACCCTACCCAAGATAATCGCCCAAAAACTGAAAAGACTATGGCTCTTAGACTATGGAAACACTAAAACATGATTTAATTTGTTTCAAAAATAAAATCATTGTGTAAAACTTACATAACTAAAAATAAAGTATACATATTAGGTATCGCCACGTCCGTATCGACCGGCTCTATAAAAATATCCCATGACCTAACCCCTCAGGTGACCACAGTAAAAAAATAAAAACGGTGTAAAAAAGCCATTTTTTGTCATCTTACGTCACAAAAAGTGTAATAGCAAGCAATCAAAAAGTCATATGCACCCCAAAATAGTGCCATTCAAACCGTCATCTCATCCCGCAGAAAATGAGACCCTACTTAAGATAATCGCCGAAAAACTAAAAAAAAAATGGGTCTTAGACTATGGAGACACTAAAACTTACATAAATAAAAAAATTGTATACATATTAGGTATCACCGCGTCCGTGACAACCTGCTCTATAAAATTACCACATGATCTAACCTGTCAGATGAATGTTGTAGATAACAAAGAAAAAAAAACGTGCCAAAAAAAGCTATTTCTTGTTATCTTGCCGCACAAAAAGTGTAATATAGAGCAACCAAAAATCATATGTACCCTAAACTAGTACCAACAAAACTGCCACCCTATCCCGTAGTTTCTAAAATGGGGTTACTTTTTTTGGAGTTTCTACTCTAGGGGTGCATCAGGGGGGCTTCAAATGGGACATGGTGTCAAAAAAACCTGTCCAGCAAAATCTGCCTTCCAAAAGCCGTATGGCATTCCTCTCCTTCTGCGCCCTGCCGTGTGCCCGTACAGCAGTTTACGACCACATATGGGGTGTTTCTGTAAACTAAAGAATCAGGGCCATAAATAATGAGTTTTGTTTGGCTGTTAACCCTTGTTTTGTAACTGGAAAAAAAAATATTAAAATGGAAAATCTGCCAAAAAAGTGAAATTTTGAAATTGTATCTCTATTTTCCATTAAATCTTGTGCAACACCTAAAGGGTTAACAAAGTTTGTAAAATCAGTTTTGAATACCTTGAGGGGTGTAGTTTCTTAGATGGGGTCTCTTTTTTGGAGTTTCTACTCTAGGGGTGCATCAGGGGGGCTTCAAATGGGACATGGTGTCAAAAAACCAGTCCAGCAAAATCTGGCTTCCAAAAACCATACGGCGCACCTTTCCCTCTACGCCCTACTATGTGCCCGTACAGTAGTTTACAGCCACATATGGGGTGTTTCTGTAAACGGCAGAGTCAGGGCAATAAAGATACAGTCTTGTTTGGCAGTTAACCCTTGCTTTGTTAGTGGAAAAAATGGATTAAAATGGAAAATTAGGCAAAAAAATGAAATTCTCAAATTTCATCCCCATTTGCCAATAACTCTTGTGCAACACCTAAAGGGTTAACGAAGTTTGTAAAATCAGTTTTAAATACCTTGACGGGTGTAGTTTATAGAATGGGGTCATTTTCGGGCGGTTTCTATTATGTTAGGCTCGCAAAGTGACTTCAGACCTGTAGTGGTCCCTAAAAATTGGGTTTTTGTAAATTTCAAAAAAATTTCAAGATTTGCTTCTAAACTTCTAAGCCTTGTAACATCCCCAAAAAATAAAATATAATTCCCAAAATAATTCAAACATGAAGTAGACATATGGGAAATGTAAAATCATCACAATTTTTGGTGGTATTACTATGTATTACAGAAGTAGAGAAACTGAAACTTTGAAATTTGAAAATGTTTCCAAATTTTTGGTAAATTTGGTATTTTTTTATGTAAAAAAATTAATTTTTTTGACTTCATTTTACCAGTGTCATGAAGTATAATATGTGCCGAAAAAACAATCTCAGAATGGCCTGGATAAGTCAAAGTGTTTTAAAGTTATGAGCACTTAAAGTGACACTGGTCAGATTTGCAAAAAATGGCCAAGTCCTTAAGGTGAAATAGGGTCCTTAAGGGGTTAATCAGGGAGAGTGAGACTGGTCTCTTTGAGGTGTAGGTTTATATGCTACAGATACAGATGTGACTGTGGTCTTCATATCATATTTTATACATAATTAATCAGAGGAATGAGATGATCACTAATTACCATGTCTGCCCTGTATATACCTGTGTGTTCACTCCTGAATAGGGATGAGCGAACTCGAACTGTATAGTTCGGGTTTGTACCGAATTTTGGGGTGTCCGTGACACGGACCCGAACCCGGACATTTTCGTAAAAGTCCGGGTTCGGGTTCGGTGTTCGTCGCTTTCTTGGTGCTTTTGTGATGCTTTCTTGGCGCTTTTTGAAAGGCTGCAAAGCTGCCAATCAACAAGCGTCATACTACTTGCCCCAAGAGGCCGTCACAGCCATGCCTACTATTGGCATGGCTGTGATTGGCCAGAGCACCATGTGACCCAGCCTCTATTTAAGCTGGAGTCACATAGCGCCGCCCGTCACTCTGCTCTGATTAGCGTAGGGAGAGGTTGCGGCTGCGACAGTAGGGCGAGATTAGGCAGATTAACTCCTCCAAAGGACTTGATTAATCGATCGATCTGCAGCTGTGCATCATTGAGCTGCTGAAATTCAATTGCTCACTGTTTTTAGGCTGCCCAGACCGTTTGTCAGTCACTTTTTTCTGGGGTGATCGGCGGCCATTTTGTGTCTTGTGCGGTGCTGCGACCAAGTGCATCCAAGCTGCGACCAAGTGCATTTAACCCTCAATGGTGTGGTTGTTTTTTGGCTAAAGCCTACATCAGGGTGAAGCTGTCACACCAAGTGCATTTAACCAGCAATAGTCTGTTAATTTTTTGGCCATATACTAAATCAGGGGCAAGCTGCGCCCGTCACCAAGTGCATTTAACCCTCAGTAGTGTGGTTGGTCAAGCTGTCACACCAAGTGCATTTAACCAGCAATAGTCTGTTCATTTTTTGGCCATATACTACATCAGGGGCAAGCTGCGCCTGTCACCAAGTGCATTTAACCCTCAATGGTGTGGTTGTTTTTTGGCTAAAGCCTACATCAGGGTGAAGCTGTCACACCAAGTGCATTTAACCAGCAATAGTGTGGTTATTTTTTGGCCATATCCCAGTCTAATTCTGTCACTAAATCCATACCGGTCACCCAGCGCCTAAATACTAGGCCTCAAATTTATATCCCGCTAAATCTGTCGATACCGCTGTACTGTTGTGGATGGGCAAGTTATTTAGTGTCCGTCAAAGCACATTTTTTGTTCTGGGTTGAAATACAATTCCCAATTTAGCAATTTCATAATTTAGTGGTTTCTGCTATATCAGAGCAATTTGAAATCTATCCCTAAAAGGGTATATAATATTCAAGGTGCACATAGGGTCATTCAGAATAACTTCACACATACACGCTACTGTGCATTTCCAAGTCTAATTCTGTCACTAAATCCATACCGGTCACCCAGCGCCTAAATACTAGGCATCAAATTTATATCCCGCTAAATCTGTCGTTACCGCTGTACTGTTGTGGATGGGCAAGTTATTTAGTGTCCGTCAAAGCACATTTTTTGTTCTGGGTTGAAATACAATTCCCAATTTAGCAATTTCATAATTTAGTGGTTTCTGCTATATCAGAGCTATTTGAAATCTATCCCTAAAAGGGTATATAATATTCAAGGTGCACATAGGGTCATTCAGAATAACTTCACACATACACGCTACTGTGCATTTCCAAGTCTAATTCTGTCAGTAAATCCATACCGGTCACCCAGCGCCTAAATACTAGGCCTCAAATTTATATCCCGCTAAATCTGTCGTTACCGCTGTACTGTTGTGGATGGGCAAGTTATTTAGTGTCCGTCAAAGCACATTTTTTGTTCTGGGTTGAAATACAATTCCCAATTTAGCAATTTCCTAATTTAGTGGTTTCTGCTGTATCAGAGCTATTTGAAATCTATCCCTAAAAGGGTATATAATATTCAAGGTGCACATAGGGTCATTCAGAATAACTTCACACACACGCTACTGTGCATTTCCAAGTCTAATTCTGTCACTAAATCCATACCGGTCAATGGCGCCTAAATACTAGGCCTCAAATTTATATTACGCTAAATCTGTCGTTACCGCTGTCCTGTTGTGGATAGGCAAGTTATTTAGTGTCCGTCAAAGCACATTTTTTGTTCTGGGTTGAAATACAATTCCCAATTTAGCAATTTCATAATTTAGTGGTTTCTGCTATATCAGAGCTATTTGAAATCTATCCCTAAAAGGGTATATAATATTCAAGGTGCACATAGGGTCATTCAGAATAACTTCACACACATGCTACTGTGCATTTCCAAGTCTAATTCTGTCACTAAATCCATACCGGTCACCCAGCGCCTAAATACTAGGCCTCAAATTTATATCCCGCTGAATTTGAATACAATACATTGGGCCAAATAATATTTTTGTTGTTGTGGTGAACCATAACAATGAGGAAAACATCTAGTAAGGGACGCGGACGTGGACATGGTCGTGGTGGTGTTAGTGGACCCTCTGGTGCTGGGAGAGGACGTGGCCGTTCTGCCACATCCACACGTCCTAGTGTACCAACTACCTCAGGTCCCAGTAGCCGCCAGAATTTACAGCGATATATGGTGGGGCCCAATGCCGTTCTAAGGATGGTAAGGCCTGAGCAGGTACAGGCATTAGTCAATTGGGTGGCCGACAGTGGATCCAGCACGTTCACATTATCTCCCACCCAGTCTTCTGCAGAAAGCGCACAGATGGCGCCTGAAAACCAACCCCATCAGTCTGTCACATCACCCCCATGCATATCAGGGAAACTGTCTGAGCCTCAAGTTATGCAGCAGTCTCTTATGCTGTTTGAAGACTCTGCTGGCAGGGTTTCCCAAGGGCATCCACCTAGCCCTTCCCCAGCGGTGGAAGACATAGACTGCACTGACGCACAACCACTTATGTTTCCTGATGATGAGGACATGGGAATACCACCTCAGCATGTCTCTGATGATGACGAAACACAGGTGCCAACTGCTGCTTCTTTCTGCAGTGTGCAGACTGAACAGGATGTCAGGGATCAAGACTGGGTGGAAGACGATGCAGGGGACGATGAGGTCCTAGACCCCACATGGAATGAAGGTCGTGCCACTGACTTTCACAGTTCGGAGGAAGAGGCAGTGGTGAGACCGAGCCAACAGCGTAGCAAAAGAGGGAGCAGTGGGCAAAAGCAGAACACCCGCCGCCAAGAGACTCCGCCTGCTACTGACCGCCGCCATCTGGGACCGAGCACCACAAATGCAGCTTCAAGGAGTTCCCTGGCATGGCACTTCTTCAAACAATGTGCTGACGACAAGACCCGAGTGGTTTGCACGCTGTGCCATCAAAGCCTGAAGCGAGGCATTAACGTTCTGAACCTTAGCACAACCTGCATGACCAGGCACCTGCATGCAAAGCATGAACTGCAGTGGAGTAAACACCTTAAAACCAAGGAAGTCACTCAGGCTCCCCCTGCTACCTCTTCTGCTGCTGCCGCCTCGGCCTCTTCCTTCGCCTCTGGAGGAACGTTGGCACCTGCCGCCCAGCAAACAGGGGATGTACCACCAACACCACCACCACCTCCGTCACCAAGCGTCTCAACCATGTCACACGGCAGCGTTCAGCTCTCCATCTCACAAACATTTGAGAGAAAGCATAAATTCCCACCTAGCCACCCTCGATCCCTGGCCCTGAATGCCAGCATTTCTAAACTACTGGCCTATGAAATGCTGTCATTTAGGCTGGTGGACACAGACAGCTTCAAACAGCTCATGTCGCTTGCTGTCCCACAGTATGTTGTTCCCAGCCGCCACTACTTCTCCAAGAGAGCCGTGCCTTCCCTGCACAACCAAGTATCCGATAAAATCAAGTGTGCACTGCGCAACGCCATCTGTAGCATGGTCCACCTAACCACAGATACGTGGACCAGTAAGCACGGCCAGGGACGCACACTGGGTAAATGTAGTGGCAGCTGGGCCCCAGGCGGAGAGCTGTTTGGCGCACGTCCTTCCGCCGCCAAGGATCGCAGGGCAACATTCTTTGCCTCCTGTTGCCACCTCCTCCTTCTCGGCTTCCTCCTCCTCATCCAGTCAGCCACACACCTTCACCACCAACTTCAGCACAGCCCAGGGTAAACGTCAGCAGGCCATTCTGAAACTCATATGTTTGGGGGACAGGCCCCACACCGCACAGGAGTTGTGGCGGTGTATAGAACAACAGACCGACGAGTGGTTGCTGCCGGTGAGCCTGAAGCCCGGCCTGGTGGTGTGTGATAATGGGCGAAATCTCGTTGCAGCTCTGGGACTAGCCAATTTGACGCACATCCCTTGCTTGGCGCATGTGCTGAATTTGGTGGTGCAGAAGTTCATTCACAACTACCCCGACATGTCAGAGCTGCTGCATAAAGTGCGGGCCGTCTGTTCGCGCTTCCGGCGTTCACATCCTGCTGCTGCTCGCCTGTCTGCGCTACAGCGTAACTTCGGCCTTCCCGCTGACCGCCTCATATGCGACGTGCCCACCAGGTGGAACTCCACCTTGCACATGCTGGACAGACTGTGCGAGCAGCAGCAGGCCATAGTGGAGTTTCAGCTGCAGGACGCACGGGTCAGTCGCACTACAGAACAGCACCACTTCACCACCAATGACTGGGCCTCCATGCGAGACCTGTGTGCCCTGTTGCGCTGTTTCGAGAACTCCACCAACATGGCCAGTGGCGATGACGCCGTTATCAGCGTTACAATACCACTTCTATGTCTCCTTGAGAAAACACTTAGGGCGATGATGGAAGAGGAGGTGGCCCAGGAGGAGGAGGAGGAGGAAGAGGGGTCATTTTTAGCACTTTCAGGCCAGTCTCTTCGAAGTGACTCAGAGAGAGGTTTTTGGCAACAGCAGAGGCCAGGTACAAATGTGGCCAGCCAGGGCCCACTACTGGAGGACGAGGAGGACGAGGATGAGGAGGAGGTGGAGGAGGATGAGGATGAAGCATGGTCACAGCGGGGTGGCACCCAACGCAGCTCGGGTCCATCACTGGTGCGTGGCTGGGGGGAAAGGCAGGACGATGACGATACGCCTCCCACAGAGGACAGCTTGTCCTTACCCCTGGGCAGCCTGGCACACATGAGCGACTACATGCTGCAGTGCCTGCGCAATGACAGCAGAGTTGCCCACATTTTAACCTGTGCGGACTACTGGGTTGCCACCCTGCTGGATCCACGCTACAAAGACAATGTGCCCACCTTACTTCCTGCACTGGAGCGTGATAGGAAGATGCGCGAGTACAAGCGCACGTTGGTAGACGCGCTACTGAGAGCATTCCCAAATGTCACAGGGGAACAAGTGGAAGCCCAAGGCCAAGGCAGAGGAGGAGCAAGAGGTCGCCAAGGCAGCTGTGTCACGGCCAGCTCCTCTGAGGGCAGGGTTAGCATGGCAGAGATGTGGAAAACTTTTGTCAACACGCCACAGCTAACTGCACCACCACCTGATACGCAACGTGTTAGCAGGAGGCAACATTTCACTAACATGGTGGAACAGTACATGTGCACACCCCTCCACCTACTGACTGATGGTTCGGCCCCATTCAACTTCTGGGTCTCTAAATTGTCCACGTGGCCAGAGCTAGCCTTTTATGCCTTGGAGGTGCTGGCCTGCCCGGCAGCCAGCGTTTTGTCTGAACGTGTATTCAGCACGGCAGGGGGCGTCATTACAGACAAACGCAGCCGCCTGTCTACAGCCAATGTGGACAAGCTGACGTTCATAAAAATGAACCAGGCATGGATCCCACAGGACCTGTCCGTCCCTTGTCCAGATTAGACATTAACTACCTCCCCTTAACCATATATTATTGGACTCCAGGGCACTTCGTCATTCAATCCTATTTTTATTTTCATTTTACCATTATATTGCGAGGCTACCCAAAGTTGAATGAACCTCTCCTCTGTCTGGGTGCCAGGGCCTAAATATCTGACAATGGACTGTTGCAGTGGTGGCTGACGTGAAGCCTCATTCTCTGCTATGACATGCAGACTAATTCTCTGCTGACATGAAGCCAGATTGTCTGTTACGGGACCTCTCTCCTCTGCCTGGGTGCTGGGCCTAAATTTATGAAAATGGACTCTTACAGTGGTGGGTGACGTGAAGCCTGATTCTCTGCTATGACATGAAGACTGATTCTCTGCTATGACATGAAGACTGATTCTCTGCTGACATGAAGCCAGATTGTCTGTTACGGGACCTCTCTCCTCTGCCTGGATGCTGGGCCTAAATTTATGACAATGGACTGTTGCAGTGGTGGCTGACGTGAAGCCTGATTCTCTGCTATGACATGCAGACTGATTCTCTGCTGACATGAAGCCAGATCCTCTGTTACGGGACCTCTCTCCTCTGCCTGGGTGCTGGGCCTAAATTTATGAAAATGGACTGTTGCAGTGGTGGGTGACGTGAAGCCTGATTCTCTGCTATGATATGAAGACTGATTCTCTGCTGACATGAAGCCAGATCCTCTGTTACGGGACCTCTCTCCTCTGCCTGGGTGCCGGGGCCTAAATATCTGACAATGGACTGTTGCATTGGTGGCTGACGTGAAGCCTGATTCTCTGCTATGACATGCAGACTAATTCTCTGCTGACATGAAGCCAGATTGTCTGTTACGGGACCTCTCTCCTCTGCCTGGGTGCTGGGCCTAAATTTATGAAAATGGACTGTTGCAGTGGTGGGTGACGTGAAGCCTGATTCTCTGCTATGACATGAAGACTGATTCTCTGCTGACATGAAGCCAGATTGTCTGTCACGGGACCTCTCTCCTCTGCCTCTGACAATGGACTGTTCCAGTGGTGGGTGACGGGACGCCAGATTCTCTGCTATGGGACCTCTCTCCAATTGATTTTGGTTAATTTTTATTTATTTAATTTTTATTTTAATTCATTTCCCTATCCACATTTGTTTGCAGGGGATTTACCTACATGTTGCTGCCTTTTGAAGCCCTCTAGCCCTTTCCTGGGCTGTTTTACAGCCATTTTAGTGCCGAAAAGTTCGGGTCCCCATTGACTTCAATGGGGTTCGGGTTCGGGACGAAGTTCGGATCGGGTTCGGATCCCGAACCCGAACATTTTCGGGAAGTTCGGCCGAACTTCTCGAACCCGAACATCCAGGTGTTCGCTCAACTCTACTCCTGAATTGTGTGAGAAAGGCCCAGGATGGCGGCTGTAATGTTACACTGGACATTTGGGTGAAGACATTTTACATATTGGAGTGCTGCCAGAATTGGTATTATCTTACAATTGAGGGTCTGAGCCGTACCTCTTGTGCTTCTTATGTTTCTGTTCTTTCTCCTACCCTGTTTTGTCAAGGAACATGAAGGGGCTAAGGGGTTTTGGGGGTTACTATCTCTCCTTGTGGAGTGTGCAACCTATTAGATATATGGAAATTATAGAGCTTCCCCCCCCCCCCCCCACTCAGGCTCCCGCGCCCCAACTATTAGCCAGCTCCTCTGGGGGACATTACAATGGCCTCCCATTTAATACCACATTTCCTGCTGTGGACACGAAAGTGGAAATGTCTCACCAGACGTGACTTTCATGAGACAAGTCTTTCACCGTTATCGAAAGAAAAAAAGAAATTTACATAAGAAGAGAAATGATAAACCACTGATCGCTCTGATGGTTTTATTCTTCTTCTTCTGTGTATGAAGCTTTATTATAGAAATATAATGGGGGAGGAGAAAGGAGGTTTTTGTACGGCTCTGTATCACTGTGTGAGAGGTAAGCGCAAACCCTGCTGACAGAAATAATCTGCTTCATCGTCTTCTGTCACTCCACTGATTGTCAGAGTGAAATCTGTTCCAGATCCAGATCCAGAGAACCGGTCTGAGACTCCTGATTGTCGAGTGCTGGCAAAATACATGAGAAGCTTCGGAGGCTGCCCAGATTTCTGCTGGTACCAGTGTAAATAATCTTTGGAATTTGCACTGTAATAGACGCTTTCACTGGCAATACATGAGATGGTGACTCTGTCTCCTGAGGACACAGAGGTATAATCTGGAGTCTGAGTCATTACAATCTCTCCACACGAAACTAGGAGAAGAAAGAGAAGAGATAATGGTGACAATCATTGACAGAAATGACATGAGCTCCTTCTCCTCTTACTACATGTATACAGTGATGTCCCATGTCTTCTCCTCTACCCACATAGTATAAACCTCACTGGACATTACCTTGTATGTAAAGATACATCACAATGAGCAGAGACCTCAGGGAAACCATCTTCACAGTTCTGGACGCTCACAGACACCGATCATTGGCTTCATGTCTTCTTTATATCTCATGAAATCTCCAGGGAATAGTCTGAGACATGATGTCACACAGGAATATGCAAATCTATGCAGATTATGATCTATATACTGGGGCTCAACCATGAGGAACTCCACATAAAGAAATGTTTTTGTTTTTAACCCTTTCCCTGGTCGGCTCTGACTACTGCTCCTTATAAGCAGAGGGGGTGCTGTGTATAGGCCGAGCCCTGACATCACCGATACTACTTATTATTATTACTCTTGACTGGAATAATAAAATACACTGCAGTTTAGACAGAAGAAAAGATTAAAATGAAATCTCAGCATTATTCAGGATAAAAGACACGATAACATTCTGAATATAAGCAGCAACCTGGATGGAAGAGTGCTGGGAGGAGGATAGGGGTGGTAATTGTGGCCCTGATAGGTGTAGTAGTGGATTTTGGTGGTATTCCTCACTTTTGCGCTCTCTGAGGCTGTGCAGTGCATGGAGGGACACAACCCTTTTTCTCCTGGGAGCACACCCTGAAGTTTGGGAGCAAAAAGAACGGGGGCACAGAGCATGGAGACACAGAACAAAGGGTTATATAGCCTGGAGGCAGAGAACAATGTGGTTCAAAGCATGGGGGCACCAGCATTGGGGCTCAGAGAATATGGGCACATATCATGTGGGCACAGGACATGAGATCAGAGAACATGGTAGCACAGATCATACGGGCATAAAATATGGGAACATAGCGCATGGGGGTACAGACCATGGGAGTACAGACCATGGGGGCCCAGAGCATGTCTTATTATATAAGGGGGCACAGAACATGTATCATTACATAAGGGGACATAATGCGAGGGGATACAGAGAAAGTGCAGTACTCCAGTGGAAAGGGGTAGTGTGTAGTAAAGCGCAAGGGCCGTCATTGACGGAAGATATGTGTCACCGAGGTTCCTGGCCTCGGTGAGGTAACAGCCGGTAATTTTAAGTGTCAGCGTCAGTTAGTGCTGACTGACACTATTGATTATTTAGTGTGGCTGTAAAGCCGATCCGAGCCGGCTCTTACTGGGAGCATCCAAAGTGCAGGGTGGGTGGCTGTTTCCCACGTTCCAGGCCGGGTTTTGGTATGCAATAAAAACCCAGCCAGCAGTCTCAGCTGGGCGGATTATCCTCCATCTGATACTGTAGCTTTGTCAGTCTGGATGTTGGAGCCTGAGAGTTCAGCCAGGACTAAGGCCTGCTATATTGTTTGGGGAAAAAGCAAATGGACTTCTTCTTTACCCAAGGACTCATGTGCTGCAGCCTGGTGTGAACAAACACCAGACTCAAGGTGACTGTTTTTCCTTGAAGCTGCCTTTTTTGTTGTCACTTTACTTATGTGTGAATAAAACACTGCACTGTTTAAGTTGAATATGTTGTCATTGCCTCTGTACTGCGTCCGCAAGCCTGTCTACCAGAGCACATCCCCACAATTGGTGGAGGATGCGGGTAAATGCAGTGAGGCAGGCCTGAAGGACGAATTTTTTTTGTTTTTCCCCAGCACAAGTGCATATCCTACATTAGGCCGGCAAGGTTACGACCCGTGCCCCCTGACAAAATGGAGGCGGTCGTGAAGGCCCTCTTGGAGGCTAACTTGCAGCATCGGGAGGCTAACAAGCAGCAACAAGAAACTAACCAGCTGCTATTGCAACATGTAATGGCGTTGCAGGCGGCAGGAGTGTCCCAGAATGTCCACGATGCCCGTAAAGCTGTCCACGCGGCGATTCCAAAGATGACCCCCTGGGATGACGTCAAGACCTATCTGGCGGTCTTCGAAAAAGTGGCCGTGAGGTCGTTGCTCCGTTCCTGGCATCTGGTCCCCTACAAGTATTGCTTGATCTCCCCGATGATCAAGCGACCGACTACCCGACAGTAAAAGGTGAGATCCTGGCGAGACTCGGGGTGAATGTGTTGGTCCGGGCCCAGAGGGTGCATCAGTGGGAATTTACCCCTGGCTGAACCTGCCAGACCACAATATTATGATCTGCTGCACCGATTGCAAAAATAGCTGCAGCCTGACATATTGACTCCCACTGCTATGTTTGATCGGCTGTTGGCGGATGTGTTTTGAAGGGCTTTGCCATGCCCTCTCCAGCACTGGATCGGCCAATGCCTTGGAGATGGTCGACCTGGTGGAGCGCTATGAGGCCACCAGAAATCTTCAGGGGGGTTCTTTTGGGAGGGGGCCAGCTAAACCCTGGAAATGTCCACTCCAAACCCGGCGGCTGGTGCTAGCCAAACCCGCCCAGGACGTACCAACCCCAGTTTCCTTCCACACTATGAAGCCTTACTAATAGGGAACTTGTAGATTATGAGCCCCACTAAGGACAGAAAGTGATGATAAGGTCTGTAAAGTGCTGTGTAATATGTCAGTGCTATACAGGGAGTGCAGAATTATTAGGCAAGTTGTATTTTTGAGGATTAATTTTATTATTGAACAACAACCATGTTCTCAATAAACCCAAAAAACTCATTAATATCAAAGCTGAATATTTTTGGAAGTTGTTTTTAGTTTGTTTTTAGTTTTAGCTATTTTAGGGGGATATCTGTGTGTGCAGGTGATTATTAGGCAACTTAACAAAAAACAAATATATACCCATTTCAATTATTTATTTTTACCAGTGAAACCAATATAACATCTCAACATTCACAAATATACATTTCTGACATTCAAAAACAAAACAAAAACAAATCAGTGACCAATATAGCCACCTTTCTTTGCAAGGACACTCAAAAGCCTGCCATCCATGGATTCTGTCAGTGTTTTGATCTGTTCACCATCAACATTGCGTGCAGCAGCAACCACAGCCTCCCAGACACTGTTCAGAGAGGTGTACTGTTTTCCCTCCTTGTAAATCTCACATTTGATGATGGACCACAGGTTCTCAATGGGGTTCAGATCAGGTGAACAAGGAGGCCATGTCATTAGATTTTCTTCTTTTATACCCTTTCTTGCCAGCCACGTTGTGGAGTACTTGGACGCGTGTGATGGAGCATTGTCCTGCATGAAAATCATGTTTTTCTTACCTTGCAGACTTCTTCCTGTACCACTGCTTGAAGAAGGTGTCTTCCAGAAACTGGCAGTAGGACTGGGAGTTGAGCTTGACTCCATCCTCAACCCAAAAAGGCCCCACAAGCTCATCTTTGATGATACCAGCCCAAACCAGTACTCCACCTCCACCTTGCTGGCGTCTGAGTCGGACTGGAGCTCTCTGCCTTTTACCAATCCAGCCATCTGGCCCATCAAGACTCACTCTCATTTCATCAGTCCATAAAACCTTAGAAAAATCAGTCTTGAGATATTTCTTGGCCCAGTCTTGACGTTTCAGCTTGTGTGTCTTGTTCAGTGGTGGTCGTCTTTCAGCCTTTCTTACCTTGGCCATGTCTCTGAGTATTGCACACCTTGTGCTTTTGGGCACTCCAGTGATGTTGCAGCTCTGAAATATGGCCAAACTGGTGGCAAGTGGCATCTTGGCAGCTGCACGCTTGACTTTTCTGAGTTCATGGGCAGTTATTTTGCGCCTTGGTTTTTCCACACGCTTCTTGCGACCCTGTTGACTATTTTGAATGAAACGCTTGATTGTTCGATGATCACGCTTCAGAAGCTTTGCAATTTTAAGAGTGCTGCATCCCTCTGCAAGATATCTCACTATTTTTGACTTTTCTGAGCCTGTCAAGTCCTTCTTTTGACCCATTTTGCCAAAGGAAAGGAAGTTGCCTAATAATTATGCACACCTGATATAGGGTGTTGATGTCATTAGACCACACCCCTTTTCATTACAGAGATGCACATCACCTAATATGCTTAATTGGTAGTAGGCTTTCGAGCCTATACAGCTTGGAGTAAGACAACATGCATAAAGAGGATGATGTGGTCAAAATACTCATTTGCCTAATAATTCTGCACGTAGTGTATACTGTAAGTGAGTAAAAATAAAGAGTGAATAATCTAGATATGATATGCTGCCCCTGTTGGTGAGCACTGGTTAGTCAATAGGAAAGCTGGGGATTAACCCATTCAGTACCAGCGCCATAAATGTATGGCTATGGCTACTGTGGCTTAAATACCTGCGCCCATCAGCTGCAGGGGACCGGCAGTGACTGATAGCTGGACCCCTGCTGTATGCGGCCGCATGGGTGAAAACACCAATGCCGGCACATTAACCCTAGATGTGCTGCGGTCAGCGCTGACCGCAGCACGTCCAATGTGTGGAGAGGGAGGGAGCACCCATTGGGTCCCCGCACTGCTGTGACGGGGACCCGATGGCTTGGACTTCAGCCTGAGGCCTTCTTCAGGCATTGTGGCTGCCTTCCATGTCAGCCTGTGAGATCTAGTAGGAGGGTGATGAGATCTGCACACCCTATACGGTATTGGGTGCCCACGAAGGACGATGAATCGTCTCGTGTCAAAGTAGAAAAATCCGTGGCACACCAGAGTCAATTAATGCTTTTTAATTGATAGACGTTTTACATGATATCATATATATATATAGTATATAGTACATCCGGATTGGAGCATATAATTAAAAGTCGTATAGTTTGTCCCAACGTTTCGGCCATATGGTTGGCCTTTTTCAAGGGATCTATAAGAAATTGTGCAAATAAGAATCACTTGTAAATTCATATAATGATTGAATAAAAATGTAAATCATAAATAGATAAAAAGATGAGGGTCAGGTATACATGTCAAGAGAAAGAAAAGGAGAGACAATTTCATAAGTACCATCTATGTAGAAAGTCACAGTAAGGTAATCACATGCAGCATGTGTAAGTAAAAGCGTTCCAAAGTTATTACCACATAAAGTGACACATGTCAGATTTGCAAAAATTGGTGAAAGGGTTAAGGTTGAGTGAATTGAGTTGTAATCAACTGGATTTTTGATAAATTTCACAACAATATGTCTATCAAACAAATCCAAGCTTTTCTGATTCGCTCAGGATGAATCAGGTAAAATGGTACCATTTTACTGTCCATGTAAGAAGAAGGATGGTCACCTGACTGGGAGGAAGTGGGAGGGCTTGCCTTGATTGGCTCAGAGGCTGACAGACAGACAGGATCAGCCAATCAGAGATGCAGCAGAACACCATTCTCCATTGTACTTGAGATCTGGAAGGATGATGTGCTGTGGCTCTGTCTGATAAAAATGTCTGCAGACATATGTCACTTATTTACTGTGCAAGGGACAGTATGAAAAGGCGTACAGGAAGGGAATAGGCAATGTGTCTGTGAATTTATGGTATATTAATGGGTTTAATCAGGGAGAGTGAGACTGGTCACTCTGAGGTGTAGGTTTATATGCTACAGATACAGATGTGACTGTGGTCTTCATATCATACTTTATACATAATTAATCAGAGGAATAAGATGATCTCTAATTACCATGTCTGCCCTGTATATACCTGTGTGTGTTCCCTCCCGAATTGTGTGAGAAAGGCCCAGGATGGCGGCTGGAATGTTACACTGGACATTTGGGTGAAGACATTTTACATATTGGAGTGCTGCCAGATTTGGTATTATCTTACAATTGAGGGTCTGAGCTGTACCTCTTGTGCTTCTTATGTTTCTGTTCTTTCTCCTCCCCCTGTTTTGTCAAGGAACATGAAGGGGCTAAGGGGTTTTGGGGGTTACTATCTCTCCTTGTGGAGCGTGCAACCTATTAGACATATGGAAATTATAGAGCCTTCCCCACTCAGGCTCCTGCGCCCCAACTATTAGCCAGCTCCTCTGGGGGACATTACAATGGCCTCCCATGTATTATCACATTTCCTGCTGTGGACACGAAGGTGGAAATGTCTCACCAGACGTGACTTTCATGAGACAAGTCTTTCACCGTTATCGAAAGGAAAAGGAAATTTACATAAGAAGAGAAATGATAAACCACTGATCGCTCTGATGGTTTTATTCTTCTTCTACTGTGTATGAAGCTTTATTACAGAGATATAATGGGGGATGAGGAAGGAGGTTTTTGTACGGCTCTGTATCACTGTGTGAGAGGATCGCTATAACCCTGCTGACAGTAATAATCTGCTTCATCGTCTTCTGTCACTCCACTGATTGTCAGAGTGAAATCTGTTCCAGATCCAGATCCAGAGAACCGGTCTGAGACTCCTGATTGTCGAGTGCTGGCAAAATACATGAGAAGCTTTGGAGGCTGCCCGGATTTCTGCTGGTACCAGTGTAAAATATCTTTGGAATTTCCACTGTAATAGACGCTTTCACTGGCAATACATGAGATTTTGACTCTGTCTCCTGAGGACACAGAGGTATAATCTGGAGTCTGAGTCATTACAATCTCTCCACAGGAAACTAGGAGAAGAAAGAGAAGAGATAATGGTGACAATCATTGACAGAAATGACATGAGCTCCTTCTCCTCTTACTACATGTATACAGTGATGTCCCATGTCTTCTCCTCTATCCACATAGTATAAACCTCACTGGACATTACCTTGTATGTAAAGATACATCACACAGAGCAGAGACCTCAGGGAAACCATCTTCACAGTTCTGGACGCTCACAGACACCGATCATTGGCTTCATGTCTTCTTTATATCTCATGAAATCTCCAGGGAATAGTCTGAGACATGATGTCACACAGGAATATGCAAATCTATGCAGACAATGATCTATATACTGGGGCTCAACCATGAGGAAATCCACATAAAGAAATGTTTTTGTTTTTAACCCTTTCCCTGGTCGGCTCTGACTACTGCTCCTTATAAGCAGAGTGGGTGCTGTGTATAGGCCGAGCCCTGACATCACCGATACTACTTATTATTATTACTCTTGACTGGAATAATAAAATACACTGCAGTTTAGACAGAAGAAAAGATTAAAATGAAATCTCAGCATTATTCAGGATAAAAGACACGATAACATTCTGAATATAAGCAGCAACCTGGATGGAAGAGTGCTGGGAGGAGGATAGGGGTGGTAATTGTGGCCCTGATAGGTGTAGTAGTGGATTTTGGTGGTATTCCTCACTCTTGCGCTCTCTGAGGCCGTGCAGTGCATGGAGGGACACAACCCTTTTTCTCCTGGGAGCACACCCTGAAGTTTGGGAGGAAAGAGAATGGGGGCACAGAGCATGGAGACACAGAACAAGGGGTTATATAGCCTGGAGGCAGAGAACAATGTGGTTCAAAGCATGGGGGCACCAGCATTGGGGCTCAGAGAATATGGGCACATATCATGTGGGCACAGGACATGAGATCAGAGAACATGGGAGCAGAGAGCATATGGGCATAAAATATGGGAACATAGAGCATGGGGGTACAGAACATGGGGGCCAAGAGCATGTCGTATTATATAAGGGGTCACAGAACATGTATCATTACATAAGGGGACATAATGCATGGGGATACAGAGAAAGTGCAGTACTCCAGTGGAAAGGGGTATCTGCAATTGTTTGATAATGTAGTGCTTAGGAAAGCGCAAAGGGCCGTCATTGACGTAAGGTATGTGTCACCGAGGTTCTTGGCCTCGGTGAGGTAAGAGACGGTAATTTTAAGTGTCAGCGGCAGTTAATGCTGAGTGACACTATTGATTATTGTCACAACCATGGTCATGGCCGTGACTCCTGGAACCGCATGCAGTTGCCTGCGGTTTGGTCTTGTTGTCAATCACAGGTGACGGCTGTAGTATGTTGCCTCACCTGTGGTTGCCGCTGGCAACATTATGTATGTGGCAGTATAGCAGCCTGAGCTGTTGCTAGGCAGCTTGGTGTAAAGTGCATGCGGTTGAACCAGGCAACCTGTCTTTGTATGTGTGCACTTTTGTTGTTTTGGTGTGCACGGGATTTATGTATGAGTACACTTCCCCTTTAAGTGGCTGTCTTCCCTTACCTGGTGTAGGAACGGTTAACTCCCTTCTTTGTGTGAACACCGGGTGTGTCTGTGTGTGGCTACATGGGCTATTTAGCCTCAGTTAAGATCAGAAGTCTGAGGGGTACTTCAGCCATGGTTAGCTGGAGTCATCCTCCTGGTCTTTTACCATCTGCCCGTGAGGGCCACCCTTGTGGTCATGGATGTTATATGTGATGATAAGTTGATGTTGTTTTCCTTTTCATGTTTAATGCAGCTATGGATCTGGGTTCCTGTGTGTGTATGTGTGTAGGCTGTGTCCATTTATGTATGGTGTGGACATCAGCTTGTGAGCACGGGATCCAGTCAGCAAGGCTGTGGCAGGTAGGTTTGAACTAGAGTTGTTCACCTGCCATATCCATATGTCTGTTTATGTACCCCTTCTCCTTGCAGCTTGGCCAGTGAGACTCCTGTTCCTCCGTGCCTAGGAGGAACAGGTCGTCTTACCCTGCTCCTAGTCCAGGGCCACCCTGAGGGCTAGTAGAGGCTATAGGTTCCGGTGTATGAGCCCTCCTACCATCAGGGTTGGTTCATATGGCTAGGAGTCAGGGTCAGTGTTAGGGACGCAATAGGAGGTGACCTGCTCCCTAATTCTGTCGTCCTAGTCGAGCAGCGACCATACATCTTCTGGCATCGCACGGCTGAGGGTTTCCCTCATCCTCAGCCATGACAAAATTTTGTGCGGCTGTAAAGCCAATCCGGGCCGGCTCTTACTGGGAGCAGCCAAAGTGCAGGGTGGGTGGATGTTCCCCATGTTCCAGGCCGGGTTTTGGTTTGGGATGAAAACCCAGCCCGCAGTCTCAGCTGGGTGGATTATCCTCCATCTTATACTGTAGTTTTGTCAGTCTGGGTGTTGGAGCCTAAGAGTTTGGGCCAGGACTAAGACCTGCTATATTTTTTTGGGGGAAAAGCACGTGGACTTCTGCTTCATCCAAGGACTTATGTGCTGCAGCCTGGTGTGAACAAAAACCAGACTCAAGGTGACTGTTTTTCCTTGAAACTGCCTTTTTTTGTTGTCACTTTACTTATGTGTGAATAAAATACTGCACTGTTTAGGCTAAATACTGCACTGTTTCAGTTAAATACTGTGTCCGCAAGCCTGTCTACCAGAGCAAATCTCCACAAGTGATAGGGTAAGGTTCTGCATTTCATGTAATGCACTATAACACTGTATGCTCAGAAAGTTCCAACATGAGCTACATGTTGCCAGGACTAACAAAACTGGTCCTGTCCTGCTTAGGGTGTGGACTAGCCCCTCTCCCTAGTTCCAGGAGAAGATTCTAGTTGTGTTTTGATTCAGGAGTGTGAGGAGGCACAGTGCAAGCATGTTCTCCTCTTCTCCTGCATTCAGCTTCAGTTCTTCCAGAAACTAATAGATCCTCATATGCCCTCTACTACTATCCAAAACAGAGATACACTTTGGAGAATTTTCATGGCTAGAGAAAGTGTTAGCAAGGTAACTAGAGTAGAGAATTGTAGAATTTGCTGCTGCAAAGGGGAAACAAATTAAGACCCCAGGTTAGTGGACACAGAGGCTACAAAGTTTTAATCAGCAAGTTGATCAGCATTGAGCATTTCAGACCCTGCTACAGTGGAGGGATAATGGTTTCAGACACCCTGCAAAAATCAGGTACGATTTTGAATAGTCATATTATTGGAATTGCACACTGCTGTGTGAATTGCAGATATTGTGACAGGTTATGATTGCTTGTCAGAGATCCCAGTACAAGAGACTGTAGCAAAATTAGTAATCCAAGGGTTTTTGCTGTAAACATCTGTGCACACAGTATAGAGAGTGCTTTAGTTTACTGACTTACTTTATTGACTCTCCTAACACCACGCACTGGCCCTTGCTTC
Organism: Bufo gargarizans; assembly: GCF_014858855.1. Taxonomy (NCBI): domain Eukaryota; kingdom Metazoa; phylum Chordata; class Amphibia; order Anura; family Bufonidae; genus Bufo; species Bufo gargarizans. The sequence continues at coordinate 125,505,000 of NC_058080.1, forward strand.
ATTTTCAGCCCTGCCTTACACTCACAAGGACATTTAACATCAAGGGCACCCCCAATTTGGCATCAACCTAGCGACTACCCACCAATACCCACGCTTTTGCTAAAAGGACTTCGGATCTTCGCAACAACATACGAAATTGTATACGAAAAGCTACATCAAATTCTATACGAATTTTTTAACGAAATATAGGACACAAAGAAAAAGGTATAAGCTGAACAGCAAATAACCACGTGCTAGATCACGTGAGACGCCAACCCGGCAGGAAAGAGCGCGCAACACACAACGTGGACGTGTAAACCACCAGGAGGATTACAACAGCTATTGCTCCATCAATACAGGAACAACTTGGACTGCAGGGTGAGTACAAATATTTGCTGTGTGGGACGCCACCAGCATTTAATATCACAAAGTGAACACTGTACAAAATACCCTTTGACGGCAGACAGCATCACCTGTATTTATGAACATATACCGTACCTAAAAACATCATCTAAATGATACTGGATTAACTCAAAATCCTTCTTTATATATACAGCTTTTCTTACATTATTTACCACATTTTTATCTTGGATAAGCATTGCTGTATTTCTCAGATATCTTGGACTATCTTAGACTATTTCTAATTTTTTATTTTTTATTTTTATTATTATTTTTTTCATTTTTATTTTTCATATTTGTATACCTCAAGACCTCTACTGATCGATATTATCGACCATTACTCTCGATTATTTTCCATCACTTTATCCTGTGTGTTTTTTATCGAACATTGATGCTCATTGAATATATTTGCTTATTTTTATCGATTATATATTCTTTTTATCGACCATAATATATATATACCGTATATACTCGAGTATAAGCCGACCCGAGTATAAGCCAAGGCCCCTAATTTTACCCCCAAAAAATGGGAAAAATGATTGACTCGAGTATAAGACTAGGGTGGGAAATGCAGCTATAATGCAGAGTGTATGTGTATATAATGCACACACTCTACATTATATACACACATCTGCAAGAGGGTGACTCAGATTGATGGGAGTCTGACTCTGACTCCCTGTATTTGATGCAGAGTGTGTGCATTATATACACACACACTCTGCATTAAATACAGGGAGCCATCCACAGATCTCCCCCCTAAACAGTGCCATTCACAGATCTCCCCCCTAAACAGTGCCATCCACAGATCTCCCCCCTAAACAGTGCCATCCACAGATCCCCCCTAAACAGTGCCATCCACAGATCTCCCCCCTAAACAGTGCCATGCACAGATCTCCCCCCTAAACAGTGCCATCCTCAGTTCCCTCCTAAACAGTGCCATCCACAGATCCCCCCTCCCCTAAACAGTGCCATGATGGCACTGTTTAGGGGAGGGGGGATCTGTGGATGGCACTGTAGGGGGATCTGTGGATGGCACTGCCATCCACAGATCCCCCTACAGTGCCATCCACAGATCCCCCTCCCCGACGCTCACAGCAGTATATTTATAAACTACCGTAATCAGTAACTACTCTAACTTTAATCATCGCTCATTGCTGAGCTCTTTACTCTGATTATTTGGATATATTACCGGTACTTTGTCTTAGCTCCGGTAATAGCAGGCAGTGCGGGGGGCGGCGCTCACTTACTGACGTCACGCGCCTGCTTCCACTAGGCGGCACAGGCGCGTGACGTCAGTGAGTGAGCGCCGCCCCCCGCACTGCCTGCTATTACCGGAGCTAAGACAGACCTAGACTCGAGTATAAGACGAGGGGGCTTTCTGAGCACAAAAATATGTACCAAAAAACTCGTCTTATACTCGAGTATATACGGTACTCTTTTCCTATAGATCAATTATCGAATATCCACTCCAATCGATTTAAATATCGAAATCTGTAATAAAGTACAAGCTGCTTCTCCTGTAGAAATCATGTTATATTGGTCCTCATCACCGTCTGTATCTATCATAGGGATGACAGTAACATTTCACGTTATATCTCTATTCCCCTAGTGTCCGCTATTCTCTAGTATCAGCCCAATGGCAGAAGAGCATGATGGGAGTGATCAGATATCATCACAGGAATTCTTCGGAACGGAATTGCGGACCCATTCATTTCTATGGGGCAGCACGATGTGCGGCCCGGATCCGGAATTGCGGACCTACACTTCCAGGTCCGCAATTCCAATCCCGAAAAACATGTCCTATTATTGTCTGCAATGGCGATGTGCAGTCCGCAAAATGTGTCTGTGTTTTGTGGATCCGTGGATCTGCAAAACACACACGGGTGTATGAATGGACCTTTAGTGAAAGGACTGAACTACTGAACGTGCATCTAACAATCTACAGCAACCCCCCCCATCTTTACCAAAACAACCATATATATTGTATATGTTCCCCTGTGGTCAGGACGAGTGATGAGCGGCACGGGCAATATTCGAATTTGAAATATTTTGTAAATATTTGGCCAAATATTCATCATAAATTAGCGGATTTGCCATTATCTTCTTGATTGCGAAAATCTGCAATGTAATATGTGCGTATTACGCGTGCAATACAGGCGTGGGTCACTTTTACTACATTTTTCAAGCTGCTAGAAATTTCCTGAGACTGGAGAAAATGGTTGGCACGGCAGAACATCACAATAGCTTTATATGCAGGTAGAGTGCTCCAATATATTCGCTATTGCGCAAATCTGCAATTAATGATGTGCATATTTTGGCGCAATACGTGCAACTTCCCATGTTAGCGGGTCTAAGTACATATTACTGAATAAAGCATTAAGTATTGTTGTGACATCACAGCACTATGGTCCCGATTTATCACACCTTCACTCCAGAATTCTGGCATTAAAAAGTCACAAAATATGGCTTTTGCGACTTTTTTGCACTCGCTCAAAATGTATGCGATTGCGCAAAAATTTGCGACTGTTTGCATGTGTACGCCACTCACTCCAGTTTTGCAATATGGGAGGGAAAGTGGCTGCAGTTACTTATGTTAAGAAGTTTCACTCCAGATTTATCATTGAGACTCTTTTAAAAAGTCGCGAATAAGTCGCAATCTCACTGCAGGAGGAGGGTGGAGGAGGGAAAGTGGAGGAGCTTCTCTAGATAGAAGTGTTAGGTTTAAGGACAAGCCAAATTTATCAAACAACAGGTGACATTTGATAAATGTGGCACAAAGTTCTCCAACACAGACTGAAGCAAAACTGACTTCAAATATTCTCCTAATGATAAATTCCCCCCCATGTCTGTAGCCTGTATGTATAGACAGCAGAACCTATCACACTACCTAACACCCTGGACTGGAACCTGTCAGCTCCACTATATCAGGATATAACCTACACTGACTATCTCCCACTAACTATCTGTATTATATATATGAGCTAACTAACTAATGTAATGACACAGCAAAGCACAGAGCACAGCAATGTCACTGCTCTCTCTCAGAACTGCAAAAAACTGCAGAAAATGGCTGCTGGGGAGGTTCTTATATAGTAAGCGGCAGGCAGCTTTCCTATTGGTTGCTAGGGATGTTGCTAAGCTCTGACAGAGACATTGCAGCCTTCTTATTGGCCCACAAGTAAGAAGCAGGGCGGGATCATGGGTTCAGATGAAAGAAAATCTAGAATATTTGCAAATACGAATATCCCATATAGCACTATATTCTATATTTTAATTCGCAATTAAAATGAGCAATTCGAATATTCGCGCCCAACACTAGTCAGGACCCAAGCTGTTCTGTTTTATGTCTGTGAAGGTTCTCATTTATCCAGGTCATGGTATATCTGTAAAGAATAAATGAAGGCAACTGGATGTACTGAAGATTTCTTGAAAACGTTTCACTCGTTCTTCCAACGAGCTTTCTCAATTCTGAGTGATTGTACAAAAAATTCTGGGGAAAAATATGTAACTGAATCAACATCTTTGATGACCCAGCATTGGGTCAAAGGTGTTGATTCATTATCCTAATAGGAGTCAGTAGGTGATAAAGACTTCCCAGAAAAGGGTGTTCTGTTTTATGTTAATTCCTAACGAGTCACTTACCTTCTTATCTTCTTCGCTGATCTTCTGGATGTTTCATCCTGGAGACAACAACCAGAAATCCAGAACAGAGAAGCCATTCCCTCCTGTCACATACAGGTTATATGATGAGACAAGACAGCATCAGCTCTTACAGTCTATGAGCTCCATCTGCTGTGGAAACACCAGATCTCAGCAGAAAGCCACTGAAGACCAAGAAACCATAAAACGTATAGTGCTGCTGAAGATCTGGAGATGGAGAAAAACCAACTGAAGATTATAATGGCTGGTAAAAGGAAATTTTGAAGATTAATTTTTATTTCCCACAGTCAGTAAAAGTGCCTAATAGGATAAATGTAAAAATCCAGCAGTTACATATTCAGTATATGACAATACATACAGAACATATTGGCCGACATTTACTAATCCTGAATAATATGTAGACGGAGTAAATGTAGACAGTCTGAAATTGGCCAAACTTTTTTACAGTGGCCGATGCTGGATGATAATTCTTCAGACTGTCTAGTTTATACCACCTATTAGTTGGTTTATCTTATACCAAAAATGTGTCCACATGCTGTGAAAGTGTCAATGCTCCAAAATTCTGTTTACCAAAAAGTTTAGACCAACTCTAACTTGTTCTAATCTGAAGCACTCGTATGCACCAGAATCATGGACGTAGACAGAAGCTTGCCACATCCACATCCTAGTTTAGAACCAAGAAATGCCGTAGAAGTCAGAAAAATTGTCATTCTGTTTGGTGCATCTGAATAATAAATATGTAAATTCTGCTCTAATATCTCTATAAACAGATGACAAGTAAAAGCGCACATCATACATCACTATTATAAACTGCAAGTTAAATGAATGCAGTAAATGCTGTATAATCTACAGACGGTATTCTACATCTAGTGGTGAGCGCTGGTCATCACATAAACAGTGCATCATTAGGATTACTGAGGATCGTATGACGTGCAGTCGGCCATCCACAAGGAAAGGAAGCTGAGGACTTATCTGCACACTATATGGATTATAGATCCCCCTCCCATGCAAGGTCTTTTATGTTTTCTTCTCATTCCTCAGGTAGGTTGGGAGGTATGAATGATAATCTTGACTTGTTCTCAGGAGACAGCGGCACACATGTCATCCAATGTCAGGAGCTTCTACTGCCTGAGGACTTTAGCACTGTGTTATGTCAGACAGGAGTGAAGGATTGTTTCATGAAGACCTATTAGACATATGGATGTTATAGAGGGGTCCCCACTAGGTTCCATCAATGAGATGGTGACTTAATTATTATCCAAGTCATATATCAAGGCCTGTTTAAAAAGTCGAACATTGACTTACAGGATAGCCACCTAACATCTAATGGCATTAGAGAGAGAGCTTGCTAAGAACTCATTTGCATACAATTTCCCCAGAATTCCAGAGAAGCGTTGTCAGCCTATAAGCCTCCTTACACTGTTTAGGTGATCTCCTTAAGGAGATTTCATATTTCCTGAATCCTGACCTAGGCCTCTCAGCCAGTTGAGCCAGTACTCTCTGCTCTGCACTGATGAGGGAGAAATCACCCCAAAATAGCTGTCTGCAGCTGAGGTGCTGACTTAATTATTATCCAAGTCATGTCTTAAGACCTTTATAGGATGGCTATCTTGCATCTGGTGGCATCAGAGAGCTTGTTTGCTTTTTGAACTATCTGTCCTTAGTCGTAACAATGTTCCACGTTAGTTTGAGATATTTTAAGACTAGGGATGAGCGAACTCGAACTGTATAGTTCGGGTTCGTACCGAATTTTGGGGTGTCCGTGACACGGACCCGAACCCGGACATTTTCGTAAAAGTCCGGGTTCGGGTTCGGTGTTCGTCGCTTTCTTCGCGCTTTTGTGACGCTTTCTTGGCGCTTTTTGAAAGGCTGCAAAGCAGCCAATCAACAAGCGTCATACTACTTGCCCCAAGAGGCCATCACAGCCATGCCTACTATTGGCATGGCTGTGATTGGCCAGAGCACCATGTGACCCAGCCTCTATTTAAGCTGGAGTCACATAGCGCCGCCCGTCACTCTGCTCTGATTAGCGTAGGGAGAGGTTGCGGCTGCGACAGTAGGGCGAGATTAGGCAGATTAACTCCTCCAAAGGACTTGATTAACTGATCGATCTGCAGCTGTGGATCATTGAGCTGCTGATCCTCAATTGCTCACTGTTTTTAGGCTGCACAGACCGTTTGTCAGTCTCATTTTTCTGGGGTGATCGGCGGCCATTTTGTGTCTTGTGGTGCGCCAGCACAAGCTGCGACCAAGTGCATTTAACCCTCAATGGTGTGGTTGTTTTTTGGCTAAAGCCTACATCAGGGTGAAGCTGTCACACCAAGTGCATTTAACCAGCAATAGTCTGTTCATTTTTTGGCCATATACAAAATCAGGGGCAAGCTGCGCCTGTCACCAAGTGCATTTAACCCTCAATGGTGTGGTTGTTTTTTGGCTAAAGCCTACATCAGGGTGAAGCTGTCACACCAAGTGCATTTAACCAGCAATAGTCTGTTCATTTTTTGGCCATATACAAAATCAGGGGCAAGCTGCGCCTGTCACCAAGTGCATTTAACCCTCAATGGTGTGGTTGTTTTTTGGCTAAAGCCTACATCAGGGTGAAGCTGTCACACCAAGTGCATTTAACCAGCAATAGTCTGTTCATTTTTTGGCCATATACAAAATCAGGGGCAAGCTGCGCCTGTCACCAAGTGCATTTAACCCTCAATGGTGTGGTTGTTTTTTGGCTAAAGCCTACATCAGGGTGAAGCTGTCACACCAAGTGCATTTAACCAGCAATAGTCTGTTCATTTTTTGGCCATATCCCAGTCTAATTCTGTCACTAAATCCATACCGGTCACCCAGCGCCTAAATACTAGGCCTCAAATTTATATCCAGCTAAATCTGTCCCTAGTGCTGTAGCTGGGCGAGTTATTTAGTGTCCGTTCAAGCACATTTCTTGTTCTGGGTTGAAATACAATTCCCAATTTAGCAATTTCATAATTTAGTGGTTCCTGCTATATCAGAGCTCTTTGAAATCTATCCCAAAAAGGGTATATAATATTGAAGGTGCACATAGGGTCATTCAGAGTAACTTCACACACACCCGCTACTGTGTATTTCCAAGTCTAATTCTGTCACTAAATCCATACCGGTGACCCAGCGCCTAAATACTAGGCCTCAAATTTAATTCCCTCTAAATCTCTCGTTACCCACCGCTGTACTGTTGTTGCTGGGCAAGATATTTAGTGTCCGTCAAAGCACATTTTTTGTTCTGGGTTGAAGTACAATTCCCAATTTAGCAATTTCATAATTTAGTGGTTTCTGCTATATCAGAGCTATTTGAAATCTATCCCTAAAAGGGTATATAATATTGAAGGTGCACATAGGGTCATTCAGAATAACTTCACACACACCCGCTACTGTGTATTTCCAAGTCTAATTCTGTCACTAAATCCATACCGGTGACCCAGCGCCTAAATACTAGGCCTCAAATTTAAATCCCTCTAAATCTCTCGTTACCCACCGCTGTACTGTTGTTGCTGGGCAAGATATTTAGTGTCCGTCAAAGCACATTTTTTGTTCTGGGTTGAAGTACAATTCCCAATTTAGCAATTTCATAATTTAGTGGTTTCTGCTATATCAGAGCTATTTGAAATCTATCCCTAAAAGGGTATATAATATTGAAGGTGCACATAGGGTCATTCAGAATAACTTCACACACACCGCTTCTGTGCATTTCCAAGTCTAATTCTGTCACTAAATCCATACCGGTGACCCAGCGCCTAAATACTAGGCCTCAAATTTAAATCCCTCTAAATCTCTCGTTACCCACCGCTGTACTGTTGTTGCTGGGCAAGATATTTAGTGTCCGTCAAAGCACATTTTTTGTTCTGGGTTGAAGTACAATTCCCAATTTAGCAATTTCATAATTTAGTGGTTTCTGCTATATCAGAGCTATTTGAAATCTATCCCTAAAAGGGTATATAATATTGAAGGTGCACATAGGGTCATTCAGAATAACTTCACACACACCCGCTACTGTGTATTTCCAAGTCTAATTCTGTCACTAAATCCATACCGGTGACCCAGCGCCTAAATACTAGGCCTCAAATTTAAATCCCTCTAAATCTCTCGTTACCCACCGCTGTACTGTTGTTGCTGGGCAAGATATTTAGTGTCCGTCAAAGCACATTTTTTGTTCTGGGTTGAAGTACAATTCCCAATTTAGCAATTTCATAATTTAGTGGTTTCTGCTATATCAGAGCTATTTGAAATCTATCCCTAAAAGGGTATATAATATTGAAGGTGCACATAGGGTCATTCAGAATAACTTCACACACACCGCTACTGTGTATTTCCAAGTCTAATTCTGTCACTAAATCCATACCGGTGACCCAGCGCCTAAATACTAGGCCTCAAATTTAATCCCTCTAAATCTCTCGTTACCCACCGCTGTACTGTTGTTGCTGGGCAAGATATTTAGTGTCCGTCAAAGCACATTTTTTGTTCTGGGTTGAAGTACAATTCCCAATTTAGCAATTTCATAATTTAGTGGTTTCTGCTATATCAGAGCTATTTGAAATCTATCCCTAAAAGGGTATATAATATTGAAGGTGCACATAGGGTCATTCAGAATAACTTCACACACACGCTTCTGTGCATTTCCAAGTCTAATTCTGTCACTAAATCCATACCGGTGACCCAGCGCCTAAATACTAGGCCTCAAATTTAAATCCCTCTAAATCTCTCGTTACCCACCGCTGTACTGTTGTTGCTGGGCAAGATATTTAGTGTCCGTCAAAGCACATTTTTTGTTCTGGGTTGAAGTACAATTCCCAATTTAGCAATTTCATAATTTAGTGGTTTCTGCTATATCAGAGCTATTTGAAATCTATCCCTAAAAGGGTATATAATATTGAAGGTGCACATAGGGTCATTCAGAATAACTTCACACACACCCGCTACTGTGTATTTCCAAGTCTAATTCTGTCACTAAATCCATACCGGTGACCCAGCGCCTAAATACTAGGCCTCAAATTTAATCCCTCTAAATCTCTCGTTACCCACCGCTGTACTGTTGTTGCTGGGCAAGATATTTAGTGTCCGTCAAAGCACATTTTTTGTTCTGGGTTGAAGTACAATTCCCAATTTAGCAATTTCATAATTTAGTGGTTTCTGCTATATCAGAGCTATTTGAAATCTATCCCTAAAAGGGTATATAATATTGAAGGTGCACATAGGGTCATTCAGAATAACTTCACACACACCGCTTCTGTGCATTTCCAAGTCTAATTCTGTCACTAAATCCATACCGGTGACCCAGCGCCTAAATACTAGGCCTCAAATTTAAATCCCTCTAAATCTCTCGTTACCCACCGCTGTACTGTTGTTGCTGGGCAAGATATTTAGTGTCCGTCAAAGCACATTTTTTGTTCTGGGTTGAAGTACAATTCCCAATTTAGCAATTTCATAATTTAGTGGTTTCTGCTATATCAGAGCTATTTGAAATCTATCCCTAAAAGGGTATATAATATTGAAGGTGCACATAGGGTCATTCAGAATAACTTCACACACACGCTTCTGTGCATTTCCAAGTCTAATTCTGTCACTAAATCCATACCGGTGACCCAGCGCCTAAATACTAGGCCTCAAATTTAAATCCCTCTAAATCTCTCGTTACCCACCGCTGTACTGTTGTTGCTGGGCAAGATATTTAGTGTCCGTCAAAGCACATTTTTTGTTCTGGGTTGAAGTACAATTCCCAATTTAGCAATTTCATAATTTAGTGGTTTCTGCTATATCAGAGCTATTTGAAATCTATCCCTAAAAGGGTATATAATATTGAAGGTGCACATAGGGTCATTCAGAATAACTTCACACACACCGCTTCTGTGCATTTCCAAGTCTAATTCTGTCACTAAATCCATACCGGTGACCCAGCGCCTAAATACTAGGCCTCAAATTTAAATCCCTCTAAATCTCTCGTTACCCACCGCTGTACTGTTGTTGCTGGGCAAGATATTTAGTGTCCGTCAAAGCACATTTTTTGTTCTGGGTTGAAGTACAATTCCCAATTTAGCAATTTCATAATTTAGTGGTTTCCTGCTATATCAGAGCTATTTGAAATCTATCCCTAAAAGGGTATATAATATTGAAGGTGCACATTAGGGTCATTCAGAATAACTTCACACACACCCGCTACTGTGTATTTCCAAGTCTAATTCTGTCACTAAATCCATACCTGTCACCCAGCGCCTAAATACTAGGCCTCAAATTTAAATCCCTCTAAATCTCTCGTTACCCACCGCTGTACTGTTGTTGCTGGGCAAGATATTTAGTGTCCGTCAAAGCACATTTTTTGTTCTGGGTTGAAGTACAATTCCCAATTTAGCAATTTCATAATTTAGTGGTTTCTGCTATATCAGAGCTATTTGAAATCTATCCCTAAAAGGGTATATAATATTGAAGGTGCACATAGGGTCATTCAGAATAACTTCACACACACGCTTCTGTGCATTTCCAAGTCTAATTCTGTCACTAAATCCATACCGGTCACCCAGCGCCTAAATACTAGGCCTCAAATTTATATCCCGCTGAATTTGAATACAATACATTGGGCCAAATAATATATTTGTTGTTGTGGTGAACCATAACAATGAGAAAAACATCTAGTAAGGGACGCGGACGTGGACATGGTCGTGGTGGTGTTAGTGGACCCTCTGGTGCTGGGAGAGGACGTGGCCGTTCTGCCACATCCACACGTCCTAGTGTACCAACTACCTCAGGTCCCAGTAGCCGCCAGAATTTACAGCGATATATGGTGGGGCCCAATGCCGTTCTAAGGATGGTAAGGCCTGAGCAGGTACAGGCATTAGTCAATTGGGTGGCCGACAGTGGATCCAGCACGTTCACATTATCTCCCACCCAGTCTTCTGCAGAAAGCGCACAGATGGCGCCTGAAAACCAACCCCATCAGTCTGTCACATCACCCCCATGCATACCAGGGAAACTGTCTCAGCCTCAAGTTATGCAGCAGTCTCTTATGCTGTTTGAAGACTCCGCTGGCAGGGTTTCCCAAGGGCATCCACCTAGCCCTTCCCCAGCGGTGAAAGACATAGAATGCACTGACGCACAACCACTTATGTTTCCTGATGATGAGGACATGGGAATACCACCTCAGCATGTCTCTGATGATGACGAAACACAGGTGCCAACTGCTGCGTCTTTCTGCAGTGTGCAGACTGAACAGGAGGTCAGGGATCAAGACTGGGTGGAAGACGATGCAGGGGACGATGAGGTCCTAGACCCCACATGGAATGAAGGTCGTGCCACTGACTTTCACAGTTCGGAGGAAGAGGCAGTGGTGAGACCGAGCCAACAGCGTAGCAAAAGAGGGAGCAGTGGGCAAAAGCAGAACACCCGCCGCCAAGAGACTCCGCCTGCTACTGACCGCCGCCATCTGGGACCGAGCACCCCAAAGGCAGCTTCAAGGAGTTCCCTGGCATGGCACTTCTTCAAACAATGTGCTGACGACAAGACCCGAGTGGTTTGCACGCTGTGCCATCAGAGCCTGAAGCGAGGCATTAACGTTCTGAACCTGAGCACAACCTGCATGACCAGGCACCTGCATGCAAAGCATGAACTGCAGTGGAGTAAACACCTTAAAACCAAGGAAGTCACTCAGGCTCCCCCTGCTACCTCTTCTGCTGCTGCCGCCTCGGCCTATTCTGCTGCTGCCGCCTCGGCCTCTTCCTCCGCCTCTGGAGGAACGTTGGCACCTGCCGCCCAGCAAACAGGGGATGTACCACCAACACCACCACCACCACCTCCGTCACCAAGCGTCTCAACCATGTCACACGCCAGCGTTCAGCTCTCCATCTCACAAACATTTGATAGAAAGCGTAAATTCCCACCTAGCCACCCTCGATCCCTGGCCCTGAATGCCAGCATTTCTAAACTACTGGCCTATGAAATGCTGTCATTTAGGCTGGTGGACACAGACAGCTTCAAACAGCTCATGTCGCTTGCTGTCCCACAGTATGTTGTTCCCAGCCGGCACTACTTCTCCAAGAGAGCCGTGCCTTCCCTGCACAACCAAGTATCCGATAAAATCAAGTGTGCACTGCGCAACGCCATCTGTAGCAAGGTCCACCTAACCACAGATACGTGGACCAGTAAGCACGGCCAGGGACGCTATATCTCCCTAACTGCACACTGGGTAAATGTAGTGGCAGCTGGGCCCCAGGCGGAGAGCTGTTTGGCGCACGTCCTGCCGCCGCCAAGGATCGCAGGGCAACATTCTTTGCCTCCTGTTGCCACCTCCTCCTTCTCGGCTTCCTCCTCCTCTTCTTCCACCTGCTCATCCAGTCAGCCACACACCTTCACCACCAACTTCAGCACAGCCCGGGGTAAACGTCAGCAGGCCATTCTGAAACTCATATGTTTGGGGGACAGGCCCCACACCGCACAGGAGTTGTGGCGGGGTATTGAACAACAGACCGACGAGTGGTTGCTGCCGGTGAGCCTCAAGCCCGGCCTGGTGGTGTGTGATAATGGGCGAAATCTCGTTGCAGCTCTGGGACTAGCCAATTTGACGCACATCCCTTGCTTGGCGCATGTGCTGAATTTGGTGGTGCAGAAGTTCATTCACAACTACCCCGACATGTCAGAGCTGCTGCATAAAGTGCGGGCCGTCTGTTCGCGCTTCCGGCGTTCACATCCTGCCGCTGCTCGCCTGTCTGCGCTACAGCGTAACTTCGGCCTTCCCGCTCACCGCCTCATATGCGACGTGCCCACCAGGTGGAACTCCACCTTGCACATGCTGGACAGACTGTGCGAGCAGCAGCAGGCCATAGTGGAGTTTCAGCTGCAGCACGCACGGGTCAGTCGCACTACAGAACAGCACCACTTCACCACCAATGACTGGGCCTCCATGCGAGACCTGTGTGCCCTGTTGCGCTGTTTCGAGTACTCCACCAACATGGCCAGTGGCGATGACACCGTTATCAGCGTTACAATACCACTTCTATGTCTCCTTGAGAAAACACTTAGGGCGATGATGGAACAGGAGGTGGCCCAGGAGGAGGAGGAGGAGGATGAGGAAGAGGGGTCATTTTTAGCACTTTCAGGCCAGTCTCTTCGAAGTGACTCAGAGGGAGGTTTTTTGCAACAGCAGAGGCCAGGTACAAATGTGGCCAGCCAGGGCCCACTACTGGAGGACGAGGAGGACGAGGATGAGGAGGAGGTGGAGGAGGATGAGGATGAAGCATGGTCACAGCGGGGTGGCACCCAACGCAGCTCGGGTCCATCACTGGTGCGTGGCTGGGGGGAAAGGCAGGACGATGACGATACGCCTCCCACAGAGGACAGCTTGTCCTTACCCCTGGGCAGCCTGGCACACATGAGCGACTACATGCTGCAGTGCCTGCGCAACGACAGCAGAGTTGCCCACATTTTAACCTGTGCGGACTACTGGGTTGCCACCCTGCTGGATCCACGCTACAAAGACAATGTGCCCACCTTACTTCCTGCACTGGAGCGTGATAGGAAGATGCGCGAGTACAAGCGCACGTTGGTAGACGCGCTACTGAGAGCATTCCCAAATGTCACAGGGAACAAGTGGAAGCCCAAGGCCAAGGCAGAGGAGGAGCAAGAGGTCGCCAAGGCAGCTGTGTCACGGCCAGCTCCTCTGAGGGCAGGGTTAGCATGGCAGAGATGTGGAAAACTTTTGTCAACACGCCACAGCTAACTGCACCACCACCTGATACGCAACGTGTTAGCAGGAGGCAACATTTCACTAACATGGTGGAACAGTACGTGTGCACACCCCTCCACGTACTGACTGATGGTTCGGCCCCATTCAACTTCTGGGTCTCTAAATTGTCCACGTGGCCAGAGCTAGCCTTTTATGCCTTGGAGGTGCTGGCCTGCCCGGCAGCCAGCGTTTTGTCTGAACGTGTATTCAGCACGGCAGGGGGCGTCATTACAGACAAACGCAGCCGCCTGTCTACAGCCAATGTGACAAGCTGACGTTCATAAAAATGAACCAGGCATGGATCCCACAGGACCTGTCCGTCCCTTGTCCAGATTAGACATTAACTACCTCCCCATAACCATATATTATTGGACTCCAGGGCACTTCCTCATTCAATCCTATTTTTATTTTCATTTTACCATTATATTGCGATGCTACCCAAAGTTGAATGAACCTCTCCTCTGCCTGTGTGCTAGGCCTAAATATATGCCAATGGACTGTTGCAGTGGTGGCTGACATGAAGCCTGATTCTCTGCTATGACATGCAGACTAATTCTCTGCTGACATGAAGCCAGATTGTCTGTTACGGGACCTCTCTCCTCTGCCTGGGTGCTGGGCCTAAATTTATGACCATGGACTGTTGCAGTGGTGGCTGACGTGAAGCCTGATTCTCTGCTATGACATGCAGACTGATTCTCTGCTGACATGAAGCCAGATCGTCTGTTACGGGACCTCTCCTCTGCCTGGTGCTGGCCTAAATTATGCCAATGGACTGTTGCAGTGGTGGGTGACGTGAAGCCTGATTCTCTGCTATGACATGCAGACTGATTCTCTGCTGACATGAAGCCAGATTGTCTGTTACGGGACCTCTCTCTCTGCCTGTGGCTGGCCTAAATTATGCCAATGGACTGTTGCAGTGGTGGGTGACGTGAAGCCTCATTCTCTGCTATGACATGCAACTGATTCTCTGCTGACATGAAGCCAGATTGTCTGTTACGGGACCTCTCTCCTCTGCCTGGGTGCTGGGCCTAAATTATGAAATGACTGTTGCAGTGGTGGGTGACGTGAAGCCTGATTCTCTGCTATGATATGAGACTGATTCTCTGCTGACATGAAGCCAGATTGTCTGTTACGGGACCTTTCTCCTCTGCCTGGGTTCTGGGCCTAAATTTATGAAAATTGACTCTTACAGTGGTGGGTGACGTGAAGCCTGATTCTCTGCTATGATATGAAGACTGATTCTCTGCTGACATGAAGCCAGATTGTCTGTTACGGGACCTTTCTCCTCTGCCTGGGTTTCTGGGCCTAAATTTATGAAAATTGACTCTTACAGTGGTGGGTGCGTGAAGCCTGATTCTCTGCTATGATATGAAGACTGATTCTCTGCTGACATGAAGCCAGATTGTCTGTTACGGGACCTTTCTCCTCTGCCTGGGTGCCTGGGCCTAAATTTATGACAATGACTGTTGCAGTGGTGGGTGACGTGAAGCCTGATTCTCTGCTATGATGAACTGATTCTCTGCTGACATGAAGCCAGATTGTCTGTTACGGGACCTCTCTCCTCTGCCTGGTGCTGGCCTAAATATGCCAATGGACTGTTGCAGTGGTGGGTGACGTGAAGCCTCATTCTCTGCTATGACATGCAGACTGATTCTCTGCTGACATGAAGCCAGATTCTCTGTTACGGGACCCTCTCCTCTGCCTGGTGCTGGGCCTAAATTATGAAATGGACTGTTGCAGTGGTGGCTGACGTGAAGCCTGATTCTCTGCTATGACATGCAGACTGATTCTCTGCTGACATGAAGCCAGATTCTGTTACGGGACCTCTCTCCTCTGCCTGGGTGCTGGCCTAAATTATGAATGGACTGTTCAGTGGTGGCTGACGTGAAGCCTCATTCTCTGCTATGACATGCAGACTGATTCTCTGCTGACATGAAGCCAGATTCTCTGTTACGGGACCTCTCCCTCTGCCTGGGTGCTGGCCTAAATATCTGAATGGACTGTTCAGTGGTGGGTGACGGAAGATCTCTGCTATGGAACCTCTCTCCAATTGATTTTGGTTATTTTATTTATTTAATTTTTATTTTAATTAATTTCCCTATCCACATTTGTTTGCAGGGGATTTACCTACATGTTGCTGCCTTTTGCAGCCCTCTAGCTCTTTCCTGGCTGTTTTACAGCCTTTTTAGTGCCGAAAAGTTCGGGTCC